>NW_009260791.1:6645011-6678473 GCF_000687185.1 Egretta garzetta
TTAGAATCTGCAAAGTTCTTTCCCTCCTGCTTGCTGATCAGAAGCAGCACTTATTGAAACAGATTTAATCAGAAAACACTGAAACAGAAAGTTAAATATTGCCTCTATTATTTCCTAATGCCATCCTTCACAGAGTTAAGCAACCACTAAATGTTGATAATTTTCCTGATGTGACTCTTACTGCTTAAAGAGTCTATCCTGTTTAAAAATGTCATGCATGTTGCTATTCCTACAGTTTTATCATTTGTCAACAAATCAACTACCTGCTTAGCAGCCCTCATGAGGGATTTAAAATAGCCGCCATGAAAATCCTGTGCATTTACTATTTTTATAACAAACTTGATTGTCACCTATGATATTTCAAAGATCACTCCTCATATAGACATCATGCTGGAAATTAGATGCAGGGCTTTGCTTTCCATGGAACATTATGCAGAGGCACTCTGGCTAATAAATCTTTGTAGCTAATGCATTCCAGATGGAAGCCATGTCTCACAGATTTAACCTTCCTAAACCCTTCCAAAAATTCCTCCCATCAAAAGCTCTCTGAATGAGATATGTTTGATTGAAATAGGATCATCAATACATGACATGTAAGTAATAGTACAGATGATTACTGCCTGCAGAAAATTGCCATTTCCCTTCACACAAAGATATTGTTTTTGCACAACCATGGGGCATGAAAATGGACCTTATGCGTTTTACCAGATAGTTTAAATGTTTTTCCTGAACTCTTAATGCTATTAACAGATGCTATAAAGAAAACATCCACTTCTGTCCCTTTAACTTCTGTACATGCATAACAAATGCTGTGAAAAAGAGGGATCAAGTCTCTCACAGAAGCCACTAATTAACATCACTGTTTAATCATGTCACCATGTTTAGCCAGTCTACATCATTAGTTTATGTCAGACAGAAGCAGTGAAACATCTAAACACCTACATGTAGATCCTTACAAAATCAGTCATGTGAAGTGGTAAGGTCAGTGTTAGACAAGGCTGCAGCTACTCTCTACTATTTAGAAATCATTACAAATCACCTCGCTAACAGACGAACGCGGAATTATTTTAGAATCCTTAGCTTTTCTTGTAAGGTAATTTCTCAGAGACAACTCTCAAATGTAGGGTAATATTTTAATCTCATCTGTGAATCACGCAGAATAACCTGAAGTTGTAGCCAGTTACCTGTGTTTCACTATTGGCGGCACTCAAATGGCAGACCACCCTATACTGCTTTTACTGTTGAACTTCTGAACTCTACAGACCTTGGTCCAAAGAAAACAATTTATTAATCAGAGTACAAAACAAAAGGAGCCTAAGTCTCACAACAGTATCAGTGAACATTCATTATGTGAAAACCTGAGGAAATTGGTAGAAGTCTCAAACAAAATGGATACGGAAAATGTTTAGGCAGCAAAGGTTTTCTTTCTACATACCAAACTTCTGTAAAAGTGAAATCTTGGAAGAATTTCGTGCAAGCTACAATTACATTTCTTATACAAAGGCGCTCCTGGCATGTGCAGTCACAGTACAAGCTTGGCTCATAAAAGTATGAATGACAAGTACAGAAACAATTCTAAATCACACTGTGTAATTATCTTCCTTATGTTAAACCTTTAAAATTCTTAAGAGCCCCTTTCCGATGTATGGTTCACTTTGATCCACGGGGTTGTAATCTTCCATTAGAAGTCGATCGCACCCAAATGCCATTTGCAAGCTTTCAGATGAGAGCGTAACAATAGACTCCTAACTGCGGAGACGGAGAAGAGATCAAGCACACTTCAACTGGGAAAGCAGCAGGAGTTTTGCACGCCAGCAGACACCTGGGCAAGGTTAGCTGTGCTGCAGCACCATGCCACTTCATTCAAAAGGAACCTGCTATACTTATGTGTTTGAAAGATAATAAGCAACCACCAGCACTGAAGATCATTTCGTTTGGTTAGTGTCCTCGACCAAAGGAGAAAGTCAATGTTGGATACATATTTTTATATCAAGGAACTACGCCTACCTGAACTTAATAAGAAGCAGAGGGGAAACTTAATAGGAAGTGGAATACATTTCCTTTTATTGAAGGCAAGTGCTTCTTACTGCCTTAGTCAGACATAATGTCACTCTGCAGAATGTGACTTGTCTTTTTACTTATTCTATCAATCTGAGTCAGCTTCAGCGAAATGGTGCTTCAAAAAGGCAGCAAAAAGAAAGCATTTGTCTGCTTTTGGAGAGGCTCCTTTCAAATGAGATTAGAAAGTTTGGGTCCATTTTTTCATGTCTAATCCTATTATGCTCACTAATGAACTCAGTTTGCCTCAGTGGTTAAAATAAAAGCTAGTGGTTGTGTCCTAAAAAACACAGATCCTCCTTCAGAAGAATATATTAAACTGTACAGCTCAATATTACACATTTGTACCATCCAAAGGAGCATTTTCTAAAACATCCTGCTGACTTCACTGTATGGCACAAGTATCGAACAGTTTTAATTGAATGAGAAGACATTAAACTAATATAGATCTTTGCTACACCTTAAGCCAAATAGAGGGGGTAAAAGGACAACACTATTATTAAGATAAGACAAGCAGATTTTTAGATAAAACTCTGTCTTTGGAACAGTAACTCCTGCAAAAACCCCCAGAAACTACAGATACTAAGCTCGCACTCGCAAAAGACCTTTGCTTTTGTGATATCAAAGCATCAAGTGGCCTTGAAATATGTACTATACTGAAATTTGGTCTGGAATGTAGTTCATTTTTATCAGCACGTCAGCCCGCTCTCAACAAAAACATTTTTAACTCCAAGCATCATCTCAGTCATAATCACAGGGTCAAATACACTGCACTCTACGGCAGTTTACAAAAATGTAAGAAATAGCAAAAAGTACAGTTATGGCAACAGACAGAGATGGGAAACTGTTCTAAAAGTTTCCCTTGCATCAGGAAAATATTCTCTTCAACGCAGACAACAATATTTTCACTAATCATTACCTAACAAGTGGCTCCATACTGATCTGATGTCATATAACCCACAGCATTTTTAGGCATTTTGCTACAAAACAGAAAAAGGCTGTTGACATGGGAAAGGGAATTGTGCTTATTGCCCCTTTTACTGAAGACCCAAGTAGAACAGGCTGCTCCATCTAATGAATGTCTTTGATACAGAAAGGAGTCAAGAAAATCTTTGTATGAGACTAGACAGGGAGGTTAGTTGGACCTCTCAAGTATCTGAGGAGTGCTTAGGAATCCATCGTCATAGGATCTAGGTCGTTAGAACTTGGTAGAGAAGGGACAGATCACACATTGCAAGCTCCACTTTCTCATGAATTGCTAAGCATTTGCTGAAACAACAGGGACGCAGGATCAAAGTAGAACTAGTTTTGTACGAAGAAGAAAACAGGTTGCGCCAAGTAGGGATGTACTTTGGGGTTGGCTTCCCTCTGATTTTTTTTTCTTTCTTTTCTTCACCTTCTTTTTTGCCATGAAGCCAGAAAGTTCTAGAAGTCTTCCCCCTCTAAAGAGGATCAGGATGAGGACCTTCCCTTCATGGAGGTGGTGCCAGGGGGTCTGCAGTAAGGACTCAGATCAAAATTAAAGCAACACGTTTTAGCTTTTTTCTCTATTAAATTTCACATACTCATAATTTAAGTCATTTCATGGCTTCTTTGTGTGCTTTGTCTGCGATAGTCAAGTTGAAATATTGCTGCCTCACAAATAGCATCTTTTTGTGTACTTCAAAACCTCAAGCATAGAACTTCTAGATTTCTTTCTCCTTAGGAATAGCATACAGACCATAGAAATCAGTAACACTTTGGAAACATGCTGTGAAACACACTGCATTATGTTCTGCCAAATAGCCACATAAAGAATCATGGCCATTGCCATTGGTATGGTTTTGGTTTAAATTAGTTACTCTCATAAGATTTATGTGTGATGTTTAGGTTCAAAGTCACATGGTTCCTTGACCATCTCCCTAATAAAAGTCCACTGTTCTCACGTTAGGAAGTAAGAGAAGTTTGCAATGTCAGGACTGGCTTTCCTGGAAGAGTAAAGCAAAAGTGTCAAGGGAACTCCTGAACAATCTCTGCTGTTCTGATGGACAGGCAACCACATCAAATAACCCAGCTCGCAAAGATATTGCTACTACTTTTACGGCAGTAACAGAGAGATTCAGCACCTATATGTGCAAACATCTGACTTAGGCTCAGAAACTTAGAAGGGGGCATGAGAAAGGAAGGGATTGTTGCCTAAAATCAGAAGGATCTTTTGAGAAGATTATCTATAGCCTTTTAAAGCAGATTTCCACGATTTAAGTTGCAAGAAGGGAACGAAGCACAAAACGTGATAATGTACATACATCATATGGAGTGTGATGATGTATACACAAACCCTGTGAAACTATACTTAGATTATAGGAGCAATTCCCTGCAACTCTTATCAGTTCATTAGGAATCACATACTTTTTTTAAGAGCTCATACTGAGCTCTACCGAAAATCTATCCACCTACTTCAATGCTTAAATGGAGTTTTTACAAAAAGTTACTTCATTCTGCTAAAACGTTTATGCTGATAAATAAGAAAGGTACTCTAATGTGAGAACAACCACCAAGTAAGGCCATAAGCCCATCTAATTCTTAACTGTTTCCATGTCAGTGGGGAAAAGCAGACACACAGGGAAGATGGTTTAGTTACACATTCTTTGAATACTCTACCAACAATCTGTGGCTGAAGTATTTCCTGAGTCAGAGATGGATTCTGTGCTCTTTGAAAAGAGTCAGCATCATCAGCTAGGAATGGCTAAAATGTAAAAAAATAGCATTGGAAATCCATTTATTCTCAATTAGCTGGTGCAGGGACAATGCCAGAATGGTTAAATCCTAGTTTTTTCCAGCTCCTGGCTGCCTTACAGTTTCACTAACAGTCACATTCCTGATGAAGTTGACTATATTAAAAAAAAAATAAAAAATTGTCTAATCTTCTTGCTTCTGTTCTGGGTGGAGGATACAGAACAACAACAAAATCAATAAACTTTAACTCCCTGTCCTTCTCTCTGTGAACAAGATGGACTGCCAGCTTCCTTGCTCACACACCCTGACTGGTATAATGTGAGGTCGCTATCCAGATTAGTTCTCTCATTTATAGTCTTTCAGTTGGAATCTCTCTGCTGCCAATAAATAAGTGAGAACTTCTAGGATAACATGGATCACACTTGCTCTTCCTGCGAGAGCAGACGCTCAGGAAGGCAGAGCACAGCAGTCACGGCACTGATTTATTTATTTATTTAAATCGCTGACCTTCATACTCTCTTTGTACTCGCCATATTCAGAACAGACTTTTTCGTCTGCAGAGATAGCCTGGCAAGTGTGTTTACCTGATGAAGGATCTATGAGTAGAATCACATGGACTGTGATTTCCACAAAACGATCTGTGATATGCTAGTGCTTGAAGCAGGACTTGGGGAAAAAAGTGATCAGTGAGGCATAAAAGTGCAATTAAGTCTAAACAAATGGGAGTTCTTTCTCCTAGGCCTTGCCAGACTACAGCACGCTTCTTACTGCAATCTAATATTTACCTCCCTACATGTACCAATTCAATAATCAACTAGACCTGAACATGTATGTTATAAAAATTGCAATTACAAGATTCAAAATAAGGGAGTAACTTCTACGTGAGACATGATTGAATACACCAGATCTCCTGAACTTTGAAAAAAATGATTAAATGGGAACAAGGTAAGACTGTACAAAGTCACAAGAGGTCTGGAGAAGATAAGGGTGAGCAGCCATGTTCTTTGTTTCTCCCTTTCACTACCTCCCCCTTGCCCACCCCCCCAACTCTTGAAGGCAACCAGTGAAGTCAAATGGGAGAAGGTTTAAGAAAAAAGGAAGCATTTTTTCACACAGTGCACAGTTACAACAACTTTGCTGCTATGTAAGATGGAGAGGCCAAAGTTGTAGACAAATTTGAAAGCAACTCAACAAAGAGAAATAAAAGAAAACCCACAAAAGTATGAGTACCCTTTTTGGCTCAGAAAATCCTTAAAGTGTAGACAGACAAAGCCAGGAGGAAAATGCTATTACATGCTTGCCTTACTCTAATATTTTTCCCCGTGTATTTCCTAATGGCCACTGCCAAAGATGGAACACTGGGGTAGGCGGATCTTTTGTCTTACCCAGTAGGACCACTCGTCTGCCTTGTCACAAATTTGGACCCTTAGTAGCTCTGCGTGCAGCAAAGATGACTGGGTCTGGATACAAAAGGTTATACATGCAGTTCACATATCAGAAACTGATAATAACTAGAAGACTTTTTAACCCCGTGGGGGAATTTATGTCATAATTCCCCAAAGTTAATTTAGAGATCAAAGGAAACCTCTACATGGTGTACCTTATTGCTCATTTAAACTTCTTTCTTTATACAGGCATATACCATTACACAGAAACTATTACACCATAGTATGTTAGGACACGTTTTGTTCGACTACTGTAACTTGGCATTCAGTTTCTGATGGATGGAGAATTCCTTTTTAACTTGTTTAATATTAAATTTTCTGTTTGTAAGAAAACAGATGATCTGAAGCTCATGCTTGCCCACATCTAAGTATAATAATTAAATTATTGTCTGCATTTCACTACTCCGAGAACTCATGAAATGTGTCCTGTACGAGAGAGTGCAGTTCTGATGACACAGGGAAAAGAAGAGAAGAAATAAAAAGGAAGTCAGTGTGAGATCCTGTGCTTTGCATTAGAAAGTAGGAAACATGGATATTACTTCTGGATTCTGTCCCTGGTTTACTGGACTAAAAGTCCCAAGAAGCAGCAGTACAATCACAGCCTTTAATCCAAAGCCAGTTGAGGTCAATGGGAGTATTTTCATCAATTTCAATGGGTTTGGATCAGACCCTTAAGCCTTGTGAAGTAAATGCTTGTAATGTCACTCAACATCAACTCTCTGACCACTCTAGGAGCCACACTGGCAAATTCATAATGAAATCCACTCTCATTTCTTAACTGAAGAAAAATTACTGTAGTGCTTGTAATATTGTTGGCAGGTAAAAGACAGTAGCACTGGTAGTAGCATGTGTGCATATTTACAACTGCTAACAAAAGCAGAAACAGTCACAGTGAAAGCATTTTTTACCGAAAAATCATGAAAGAAGAATAGTGCATTTGTACGTTATCTGACTCATTTGGCAGTTAACCAAACAACTTGGCAAAGAGGAATCTCCTTCAATTTTAGATACAAATGTTTGAAATAGACAAAGGCATCGATTGCAAAAAACCCCGAAACCTCAATCAAAAAAGAAATATTCTATGTAATGTGACTGCTGTAAACCACTTCATTTTTAAATTTTTGTTTCTAATTCGAGATACTTTGGGGCTGCCATTACCTCTTGCAAGCTGGCTGCAGTGACTTAAGGAATTTAGTTGGTGATCTCAACTTTGTCGCAGAAAAACAGATAATTAAATCCAACAACATGGTTAGTATTCTCTCGTCACTGGAAGTGGTTATTCCGGGCGGCAGTATACTGGTTTTTGCAGGAGCTTAAAATACCAGGTTCTGTGTGCAATAGAAAATTTTAGAAAGTAGATTCCAATTTGCAGCTTCATGGACTTTTGTTATTTTTAATGTAGGCTTATATAAAGTAAAATTTGAAAGTATGATCACTTCATAGTCTGACGAATTTGTTAAATTTGTCAAGTTAGGGAGGACTTGTTTCTGGTGGACATGCCGAAGTAGAGAGGATGGTTATTTCAACTGCTCTGAAAAAATACCACACTACATACTGAACTTCTCTCAACCTTGTCATTTCTGGCCCTTAATTATTACTGATTAGCTATCTCTGGCCACACTTTGAGTCACATTGACATATTCTGGAAAGAAAAAGAGAGAGAAAAAGCTTGTGGTAACTTTATGCTCCTAATGAGAAGTTGGGGCCTACACGCAATACATTTAGGTGTTCAGTTCATGCTTACAAGCCTATTGCAGCACTACTCTAGACTTCCTCTCCTTTTACACGCTCAGTTTACTGCTGATGTTAAAAACAGCTCAAGTACTTTTCAGAGCTACTCTGCCAACATGGACAGCGCTCCATGCTAGGTCAGAAGGAAAAAAAATAATAATGTTTTAAACCATACAGTATGGCACTCCTGGAAATGCTGCATCTTTAGATATATCAGCAAGTCTTGCCAAAATCAACGTACTTAGTTATAATTTTCTGAAACAAATAAACAAGAAACTAGAAAGCTACTTTCCAAACTAATAAGGAACGATTTATTGAATCTACTAATGTATTACTTAGGTAAAATGCAATTTTCTTTAGCTTTATTATTATATGTATTTCTTTATTTTTCTGCAGTATTTGCACATTGCTTACAATGAAATTCACAGCCCTACTAATAATATCACCATGTGGCAACAAAGAACGTATTAAAGCTAATTTTGAATCTCAGAGAAGAAATAACAAAGATTTAAACCGTTTTAGACAGTACATGCAATATAGAAAAGAATGGCACAGAATATCCACGCTATATTTTATACATAACTCTCATGCTATTTTCTAAATCAATTATTTATCCTTGAAAAGATTAACTACTTAAATTATCTATAATACTAATTTCGCAAAAATGTATGTTTCACAATATGCTGACGGTCTTCAGAACTTCAAAACATGTTTTACTTCAAATGAGTGACATTGCAAGCATAAGAAAACAAAGCACCCTTTTGCAATTTTGCATTCCAAGTGGCTTATGCTTTCTTTAATGACAAAGAAACTTCTGAATAATAGTAAATCTATCCTATATAGTTATAGATAGGTTTATTTGTGGCGCATGTGTGCACACACACACAAGTACTATACATCAAGCCAGGCTGTCCAGCAGAGGGCTCCTTTGAAACAGAATGTGAAAAAGCAGGCGAACCCTGTCAATGTATAGACAATACGGAGATTAAACAAGCAGTATCTATGCTAATGCCCATCAATTACTTCAGCAAATCACCAATATACAAATGGTGCATTGATGTAATAATTTTAAGGCCTTTTTCAAGAATGAAATGCTTTCATGAAACACGTTGGCTAAAAATGTGGGAAAATAATTTCCTTCAAAAACCACTCTAATCTTCACGTTTTCCTTCACTAGGGCATTGTGTGCCTATTAAGAATAATCAGCCTAACTGTATTTTTATTTTTAGTCAAAAATCTATATAAAGCAACGTGTGGAACTTGAAGAAACACTATCTATTTATTGATCAGGCACTCATACACACTATACTAAACCCAGAGAGAAATGTCATTTAACAAGTTTTTTCTGTTTTTCTTTCATGAAAAATATAGCAACAGAGAACTGGAAGGCAGCACAGACCATCGGATTCGCTTCTGCCCCATATAGTCATGTTTTAGAATCCACTCAGAATCAATTTCCATTTTGTGATAACTTACTGATAATGCCAGTCTGCAAAAATCTTTTGATTTGCCTTCCAGAACTATAAAATGCTACTGTGACATTAAGAGTGGTCTGTATGTTGTTTTGCAGTTTCTATTTTATAATTTCCACTCACTTTAGCTTATTCCTTTGGCATTCCCAAGAAATATATAACAACATTTTTAGTTATAAAAAATGCACAAAAAGCCACGGGAAAGAGAAAAAAAAAGAGTAAGTTAATCTGATCTTTCATATTAATAGAAGATTAAAGTACCAGTATATCAGTGGTTGAAATGTCTACAACAAATTTACACAGTCTATTTTTTCTCAGTTTCTAGATGTCTGCATTTTTTTTTTCCAAACTTGATAGCGATGCATGAAAAAAATGCAAAGGGAAAGACATGAGTCTGAAGTCAGTTATGCTTCCGAAGTCCCATCAGGTAATCAGAATATTCAAGTGTTAAAGAAGGTCAAATGTCAATGAACCTTAAGAATACAAGCCATTTGCTGTTTCTTACATTATATAATATTTTCACCTTTTCAGAAGTTCCATCACATATATGCCTACAGGTGAATAGGGAGAGGATTATGAGGGAGATCCTAAAGAGGATCCATATATATGCTACAGCTGAATATGCCTCCTGTTCCACTCAGCCATTGTATGCATTAGAAATACAAAAGAAGAACCAAAACACAGCATGATTCTCTTTTCTTTTAAATATGTGCTGATAGGACTGACCCTGCTTGCCTCACTGTCAATGACAAAAATTTCCCATGACTGCAACGATGCAGGCTTTCCTAAGTGTCCTCCGTGGACAATTCCAAAAAGCCATTTGAGAATATTCTGTATCATTTAAGAAAAAAAGTTATTATAGAAGAATATATATAACTAAGGACCACGGGCAACCTTGTACAGAGCTTATTGCATGAAGCAGACATAACGTGGGTGAATACTCTGCAGATCCATGTTTTCTGGAGTCACACAACTTAGAAATGGAAAATTTTCTTATCCATGTTGCTGCTGGCTAACAGGACTTGAAGAGGTTACTACTTGGCTCTCAAGAAACCAGCTGGGAGGGGAGAATTTGGCCACCCTGCTGATCGCTATGTATTCTGTCCTGCAGGATTTTGACCCGTGCACATTCCTGCATTACAGAATCCATCTGCTATCGTCTGTGCCTCTTACCAGCCCTGCCCCACACAGCCACAGCCAAAGCTGGGCTTTGAACGGGATACGATTTTGTAAAACTTAGAAAATAACCGTCTATGGGCTTCACACAAATAAGTGAAAATGAAAGAATGTGGAAAGTTTTATCTTTACTACAGACTTACTAATTGCATAAACATACTATATTTTCTTCCATATGAATATCACATTCTGGTATTTATGTTGCAACTAGCCAGACAACATTTGCTAATAACAGCTACTTTTAATACAGCATATCAAACTGCTTAACCCCTTGGCTTGCCGGGCAGTTTAGAAGCTCCTACTGTGATGTTTTTGTTCTCACATATGTGCCAGTAAAGGCTGTCACGCTCCTCATTAAATAAACAGACATACATGCCAATTAATAATTTAATTTACAGGGAGCATCTTGACATAGAGCTAGGAGGTGAATTGGTAGCACCTCCTGAATTGTCTCATCTTAAAACAGCAAGCAATCAGGTTTTAGTCCCACCTCCAAAGTTATGCCACTGTAATGACATCAGAATGTCAGCAAACCGTTAGTTCTGTATTTTAGTCATAGGGAAAGTTGTCCATTACTATGTACAGTCATATAAATTAAGGTATGGGCCTTAAAATAAAGCCATACCTTTTAATTTTGCAGGTACCCCATTTTTTTACAGTTCTAAATTTTGACAGGATTATGTTTGACATCTGTATTTGAAGCGTGCTTAGCTTTATAGGTCTTTTATTTGGACAAATATAATTGTTTTAATATTCCAAATACAACACTACTGCTACTATTTCAAAAGGCATTTTTCCCCTTTAAATATTCACCTGAATATGCAAATGTGCTTCTATTTTTCTGTTCTTTTCTAGCAGCATAGAACATTTCTGACATTTGGTTTGAGAAGAGTCCCTTGAAATTCAAACAGTGCTTTAGGAAGGGACGGATATCTCTTCTTGACGCAAACAGTTGGCTAACAGCATCAAAATTATTTTTCCATGAGAACCAGATACACAAACGGTTCTAATGGAAATATTTGGATCATTCCCTGACTTCTAATTTGGGCATAACATTGCCAAGTCTCCCTGCATAACGTTCCTGTTATCTTGCCTTCTTCCTCATTTACTAAGCAGAACTTTGTCAAGGCTCCCACCACCATGTGTCTCAACTTCTGTCATCCCTTCTTTTACCACCCCACAAACAACTTTACTTTGTCTATTTATTCAAAAATTGTATTAAAATTATGCATTTCCTGGGTCAGTATCCTCTAATGTCATGATTTCTGTGACTTTCTCTCTGTTATTCTTTTTTTACTAAATTGGGTACAAGATACTTTTCCGGGTACTATCTTGCCTATTTGCTCTCTCTTACCTTCATATAGGAATATTGATCTGCTCCTGTTCTACAAATCAGAGCACTTTTGATATATAAAATTATCCAGGTAAAACTATGCAATTTTACTTGCTGCACTTCATGCAAAACAGCTTTCCCCAAGCACTCACAATGCCATCTTCCATCTTTACTTCAAATCTCTACTTGAAAGTGTCCTCTACCAATAGAGTTACAATAAAAAACACAACAGATGGGAAAGTTGAATGTTTCACTGAAATCTAAAGAGAAGAGATTTCTGCAATAAAAAAATCCTGCTTAGGATTGTTGAGCGGACATGGCCTTCTCAAGAAATTTTAGGTAATAGTCCTGTTAAACTTATGGACAGCTGATGAAATAGTTGGCTATGAATGTATGATTCCAAGCAGTACATTTCTTATCTTCGTACAAATTTTGTATTGATAAAAGAGATATAAATTTGCAATGGTACTACATTCCTTTTCCTTTCATCTCCTTTTTTTTTTCCTCTCCGGTATAGTTCTGTGGAAAGAAAAGTTGTGAACTATCCATGATTTCAAACCTTGTATCCACATAAGAGAACTACACCTTTTGATTTAAAGTCATCTTTTGACTGACAAGGTCTGCACATTTGGCTTCTCTAGCTGAGGGTGTACTGATAGCATAAAACTTCTAAATAAAAAAATCTTGAAAAGCACCTTTGAATCAGTTGCCTTTTCTGTCCTAGTGTTCTCTTCGTTACCTGTAATTATAGGCAAGAAGCAAGGCTTCTAGTTCAACAAGCAAAGAAATAATGGAACGTTTACCTTAGGCATATTCCTGTCCCCTTTCCTCAGTTCTTGGTGACTCCTGTCACTTACTGCAGGTTCACATCATGCAACGCTCGTAACGTCCCTGGCCTTTCTGGATTCTCTTTCCATACCAGCGCTCCCATTGTTTTCCCTATCCAAACTAGCAGCTGCTATAATTTTAGTGAGATCAGCCAGTGTATGAACGAAGCTCAAGGATATATCAGTATCAACATGTAGCTGCTTAGTGTATTCAAGAAAGTGCGCATGTCAAATTTGTAAGTATTTTTTTAATGCAGAAGAAAATGGACTTCTAGTGCACTATCTTTTCAAAGCAGATCTAGGATAATCAAGAGAACGGAACAAAACCAATCCCATGATTTAAAAAATTTCCATAAGATATAATCCTTTAATAAAGAGCCCGATAGAAGCATCCACAAGTTCCAGAGATAATATAAATGTGATTTTAAATACCAAACTCTGCCCTCAATTACATCCAAGCAAAATCACATCAGATTTTAGTTGCGGGTAAGCACACTGCATGTTGCCCGTTGCAAAAGCAATTCCCTTGTTTCAGTGAGCTGTTTAGTTTTGTTACAAAGAAGTGAATTTAGAGGAGAGAAGCACTATTTGCTCATTTTCTGTATAGAGTCTGATTTTACCAACAAAGTAATGTAACGTGGAAGTGCGATTATTTAAACCAGCACTTCACTACACAGAGGGCTGTTCGATGCTCTGCTCTTGCCAGGCTTGTCACAATGACTGACATTTTCTAATATTGAACTGGAAATAATATGGATATTTAATACTGCAGAGTTTACATCAAGTAGAAGAAAAGTGCTATTGTTTATCAGCAATCTACTTCTGATGGCATATATCTATATAGACATAATTATTGCCGTGATGAAACATGATTATTGAATAATAGGATAAACACATCTGTACAATATTTGCAATGTTTCATATCAGGTGATTTAAAAATCTTGTAAAGCCCTATTCTTAACCATTTTCTATGCTTTCCACTTGAATTTTTACTAAAATTTACCTTTTAGATCTGTTATGCCACTCATGAATTTTTTACAATATCCATCTGTGCGTTGCAATCTCTATTCTCCATGGCTCCACATTGTTTTGGCTAACTAACAGGCCCATATGTTGCCTTAATGTATTTCTGCACAATGTTTGTGCTTTTGGAAAAGAAAAAAAAAAAAAAAAACCACAGGGAAAAACCACAGGCCTAAATAAGCTATAAGGAGCATCCACATACAGTTAGACTGTCTTTACTGAGTCTGGAGACATTATGATTCTGCTGCGACAAGCAGCATTTGTCTTCATTTTGTCTGACTGTCCTCATGTGTTATTATTAGTGGCTGTCAGGCAGCAGCAGAAAAAAAAATAGCATCACTTGACTAAGAAGTTGAATGCATAAATGCAATAACTACACATTGGTAGCTGAGGAGAAGATGTCTGTTAAGATGGTTTAAATGCAAAAACCCTCCTATAATTACATTAAAAAGGGAAAAAAAACACATATCTGGCAAAACATAAGCATCCCTCCTCCCTTCTGCTTGCATAGCTAAATTAGGAACTAATTATAAATACAACTTAGCAGCATCTGAAGAAGTTGCTTTGAGAATGTCCTTTCAGAATGTCAGTTTAGTTTAATAGCAAGAAAACAAATATGTTGGAACATTCACATCCAGTCATGTTTTTTTGATAACGTTGATAAATATGAACATTTTAAAGATGAATTCCTTATCATACAGAAGTTCACACTGAAATGTATTTAGCACTTTTAAAGCCCAAGGCACAAAATATAGTCTCTGGCTCTGAGGGGCTCCAAATGAAGTTTCTTTATCATAAATTTCTCAGTTGTAACATACAGTAAGTAATAATAATAAAGAGAAGATCTCTTATACAGCATAAAATAGTACATCCAGAAATTTACGCTGTAAGGAGAAACCAAAGGCTTTCAACCTGAGATATGTACAGACTGTTGAAAAGCAGATACAAGTTTATGATATTTTTAGCTTTAAGCTGATAAATTATTTCTCTGAGAGGACATATATTTTGAAAATACAGACACAGAAAAGTCTGCTTTTTTTATAAGACAGCCAATACAAAATTAATCTGTGGAGTCCCATAACAAACTGATTTCACATGAAACATTTCATAATTACATGATTTCATAACAACTTTTTTAGCTAAACTTATTTCTCGTAAGGATTAATAATCAAATGAGTGCCATTACAAAGAACATTTTGCATTTAGCAATAAAAAAAACACCTAGCCCCGCCCCTCCCAACCCCAGATCAGTGGTGAAATGTGGGTCCTGCTGCAGTCAAAGGCAAAATTTCCATTTACTTCAATGGATCTGTTTCTATTGCAAGAAAGCAAGCAAACGAGTTGTATCAGGAAATAAAGTGGAGCAGATAGTACTGACTGGTTTTCCATGAGCAGCCTTCAATGACACATGCATCTACCAGGAATTTTGCCAGAAATTAAAAGATCTGGTGGCAGGTCACCATTCCTATTAGCTAGGAAAAGATGTTTAGCACTCACTGCTGCTCCTGTTTGTCTGCTTTTATTCTAGGTCTGCGGATAACTACCAAGTTCCAATTTCTAAAATTAACCTTTGCTTTTAGCCGTTTTCATTTGGAAGCCTTCTACTATTTTTCTCCTTCAAAATTTCACACTCTAGCAGACCTAGAGGCGTGAGTTGAAAGGGGAGCTCTGGCTTACAGCTTTGCCATCAGTGGTTCAATCACTGGATCTTCTAATCTTGGTCAGATTGTATACAAAGTTCAAAGTGATAGCAACTCACTGCCCTTCACCCTAGGCGTGTCGCAAAGGCTGTTCACCTTCACAAATTACACATAGTACATGGAAATACACTGGGACACTGATGCAGCCAGAGCCTGAATGATTTGCTCATGAAGCACAAGAAGTCTGACATGAAGCCAAAACCAGCAGTCCAAATTCCTGAATCCTGATCCAGTTTTCTAAACACAAATTGGTGGGACATCCCATGTGCTGAACAGTTAGGCATAAGCTTAACTTTATGAACAAGGAACTGTGAGCACATTGTCACAGCTTTTTCTCCCATTAGCACTGCAAATCCCTAAGCTCGGGCAGGAGAAAAGGAAAAGGAGGCAAAACTGGGTTGGGCTGGATAGCACTTCAGCCTATTTTCAGCAGAATGATGACATTATTTCCAAAAGTAAAATATATACGATTGCTGTTGATACAGAACTGAGACAGATAAACCTTGACCCACATATTCTGTGTTTTAGCTGTGTTGACAAAACTTTTATTTAACTTAAAGAAGGAAAAAAGTTTCAACGAAATAAATGAGAAACAGCCGTGGAACCCTACGTGGCCACATTTACAGTTATTTTTCTGAACCACACTGAGGTAATTGCACAAAATTATACTACACAGAGCCATAAAACTATATCCAATCTTTAACAGAAGCAGCCTCTTTGTGCCATATACAGGAGACAGGAACAATCACTTTCATATTTCCTATTTACAGAAATGCCCTTGCATTCTTTGTTTTTCCTTCCTGATATCACACAAACCACTAGTCAACTGTACTCAAGAGAAAGACCAAGACAGAGTTAGAAGCGAAGAAGAAAGTTGTTTGTCATTTTTGAGCAAGGATAGTTAAAAGGAATAACTATATTTAAACTGTCAGAAAAGCTGAGGGAAAGAAGTAAAAATTAAATTAATCTCCACCTCATGATGAAGAACTCCCTGTATTAGCAACAAGTATAGCACTCAATTAAAATTAAAGTGAAACTAAGAGTACTCTGGCTAACAACCCCATTTTCATGATGTTGGCCATGCAGCATAAGATATCAAGACTCAAACTGCATTTCAAATTCCTAAACATGGAATAGCAGAGAGGTGTATTAATCTCTTTTGGGTTTCTACTGTATCAGGCAATCCTTTGCTTCAGTCCTTTCTGGAATATGTTTGGATGAATCAAATGGGTTTAGCTTTCCCTTGGCCATGTGCAGTATAAAGGCTACACTTCTGTCAATTAAATGGCCTGCACCCTTATTCTCCAAGACATAACCAGCTTCGTTCTACGTCCTTCCATACAGTTTTAATGTGAGTTTATGGGCTTTTCGGACTTAGTTCATCACTCCGTAATTCAGTAGCTGTTCCCAATTAATTGCAAGTGTGGGCACTGTTATTTCTCATGAAGAGGGTTTTGTTCCTGCAAGGTTTGAAAGTTAGGTTTCACCCATTCTTATTCTAGAATAAAAGCGTTCACACGTGGAGACAATCAGGAGCAATTAATATGGAACATACCCATGTGCAGACAAGCAATGCAGTATCACAGTATAAAAAGAAAGCTCCTTCTGCAACATTTAGGGCTGCAGTACAATACTTAGCTGCTCCAAAGCAAGTACAGATGGGAAACCCTTCCAGTTTGGTCACATTTGTTACTATTGTAATAACAGAAAATAGTTCACAGGAATGTATGTCTCATTTTTAATTGCTTAGACTTGCAGTGTTTTCTGAAACAAATATAAGCAGTAATGGGTTAATAAGTTCATGAATATGCATGAACATGTTATTGCCTTTTTTTAAGGCTTGTTTCTCTGTATTGATGCTTGCCTGCAACCATAGCAGAAAAAGGGACTTGCTCCTCACAACTTGATCTATTCTCCAGTCAATTAATATATGAACTACATAACAAAGCACTTGAAACTATTTGATATTATCTAAGCTATTTTGTTCTGGTTTTTCTAGCAGTGGTGGATTTTGTATTGCCTCTCACTCAGATCTACAGGGTGCAGAAAGAAGCATGTGGCTTCATCTCTCAGTGCACTCCAAGAGGCCACGTTCTTCAACCCCATGCATCCCACCCCCCACCCCGCCCATTTCCATGAGGCCTTGCAATGGAGTCTGGTATCACAGGCAAACATGTTCTTTCCTGAAGGGAATGCTCAGCGTTTCAAGCTGAGCCAGAAAGCAGCTCTAATATTTCATTCTTCCGTACTGCAGGAGCGGTTGCACTTACTGTCTGACAGAGTACAATACTTTTCAAACTCCTCAATCAGTTAAGTATTGCATATTAGAAATCTTATACTCTTCTTGTGAAGAGCTGGAAAGAAATCTCACAAACGTAACCCTGTAAGAGTCTTTGGATTTTTTTTCATCTGCATGATTTATTTTACTCGCTGAGAAGGGCAATGAGCATTGAAAAATTTAAGGCACTTTTACATTAATTACCAATTCACAGATATTCTTAAGTTCTTTCCCATCCATCTCCTGTCCTTCCCTCTACTCTTTCCTTCTTGTTCAGATTTTTTTTTAATTTTCTGTACCCTTTCAAAAATGTAGAGATCAGCTTCCTTTGGAGTAACTAAGTATAGTTCTTCTGGAGTTTATACTATTTTCATATGGATTCAGTACAAATGACTTTTCATTATAATCTGTACAATTTTTAGATACTTATAGAAATTCTCTTTTATCTTTACACTTTCAACACTGCGCCTTCATTTTCTTCACAATTGTTAAGAATTACACAGATCTTTGGATTTCAAGGTTAGGTTTTGCATTCAGAAGGCCTACCTGCTCCTAGTATTTTCTATTGGTTAGGTATTTCTGAAGGCCAAGAGGTCTGGATGGGGACAGAAAATCCAAGCCAAAGAGCCTCTGATGGTATCTGGGCCAAACATTATATCAGGCTTTCATTACATCATCACGACATCACAGCATTGGGTAGAGGCCAGTTTTAGACATGTTGGAGGAGAAAAGGAAGAAATTCAGGAGTAAGTCGTGTATCAGAGAAATTGTTGAGCATTTAAGGGTGGCTAAGACACTCCAGTTTTTGAAACTGCAAAACGTGAGGATCAGCCAGAGAAAGTCTTCTAACAGTCACCTTTCATCCAGAGCCACAGGAGCCAGTAAGGCGACATTTAAAGTACAGGAAAGTTTCAGAGAGCTATGCCAACTCTGAGTGACAAATCATCTCAAGAATAAGCCTTAGTCAGTGGACACATGCTTGGCTGAGAGGCTCCAGAAGAGCAGCTCTACACTGGAAGACTCCTAGGACTCTGGGAAGAAGCTGTAGGTGGGGAGAACACAGCTCCCAATGCCTTGGAATTGACTTCGGCTGACCGTTTTACAGGGGTGTGAACGCAAACAAAATCCCGTATGTGCCAGCAATGCGGTAAATGAAAAAGACTCACAAAGGCTGGAAATCTCCCTGCAGGAATTACCACAAGCTATTTTTCAGTCACACAAATGTCAACTTATTTTCTGATTAAACCAAAGTCTACAGAAGCAGAGACAGTCACTCATGTCAGAGCTCAAAAAAGTACTAAGCATAAATTCAGAATGACCTATGGTGAATTACATACCTTGCCACAAAACATAACGAGCAAAGCTATGGGCAATTGAGTTTTGTGAATGACACAGGGCTGAGGACATGGGAAGTCTCATTCTGACGTGATGAAACCTTCCAAGCACTAAACGCGTATGACCAAACAGGCACAAAACCCCTTCCCTCCATCTTTTTCACTTTTTAGAACAAGTCTATATCCAAACTTGAGATGTAACAGAAACAAGTATATATGAGCTGAAATGCCATCAATCACAAAATCCACAGGCAACAGCAAACAAAACAAAACCCACCCCCTCAGTCCTGCAGAAGAGGTACAAGATATCTCATCCTGAAGGTTCTTACTCTTGGCATGTATTGAAAACAGACGTTCAAATCTGAGACAATGATTTCATGAAGAAATGTGAGATTCAGCTACTGGTTTGAGGGGATTGTTTTAGAACAGATGAACATAGAGGTCACTTTGAATTAGAAAAGAGACTAAAGATTAAATATAGTAGCAACAGTGACAAGTACACTTAGATGTCAGCTTATATGGATTTATTAGAGCCGCCACCGAATAAATCCCCTAGACTTATTTCTAACAGTGTAGGATTATTATTCAGTTCCATTTCTGAGACTCTGAATGCTCATCTTATTTACATAATGCATATGTGGAATAGTGTGCTCATCTAAACTCAGCTGAGTACACAGAGAAGGGATGCTCTCCTACAGTCAGCTGAGAACATCAGGTTATCGATAACCCAGAGACAACTGTCACTGTAGCATCTGATGAATAGACAGCCCGATCCAAGAAATTTACATAAGCGAAGCTAATGATTCCTCTGTGTGTAAACTCTCTCCGTGCATAGTATCACAGAGTAGTAAGTGAAGTAATGTAAAGAAGGGGAGAATCACAACCCTTTGGTGAAATGTTTCAAGCAAACATTGAAGTATCAGGAATTTGAGCTGACTTGAGAGTCATGTAAATAGTGTCAGCTTATAAAAACAAGGTGATTCCCTGGATAGGAGAATACCCGTACAGCGTCAAAGCTCCCATGCGTATGTAAACATTCTGTGTAAATATTTGGTTGAAGGTTTCACTATAGTGAGCTTTTGCTGTCCCAGAGTGTGGGCGTTGTCTAGAAACCTGAGATCAGGAATGACATGATCTCATCTCCCATTACTTAGATAACTGCATTTGATGCGTGCCTCAGGGAAATTGAAATGATCTTGGCAGAGGATAAAACAGAGGATTCAAATGTGCTCTTTAACTGATGATCTGGACTTTGAGAATGAAGTCCCATCTGATTTCAAATAGACTTCTAAATATCAGAGAGGAGTTGACAGAAATAAGAGTTCAAGGAACCACAGATGCAGTTAGTGTCAAGCTATTTAAGTTTGAGTTTAGGATGTTTTTCAGTGGATTCTATTTGCTTGCAATTTAGAGGCTTCCGCAGCTGAGGGTATGGGATTCTGTCATTTCATGAGACTTACAAGCAGTTAAAAGGAACAGAGACATCACTTTGGGTATTCTTTCTGGAGTATTTCACATGCATTCCACAGGCCAAAGGTAAGGCACAGCTCATAAAATTGTACAGCACATGATGTTCTTATCAAGGGGGATACATTTTGGAGACTACTTTCATTGCTTATGGTTTGCCAGAGAATACAAGCATGTCTTTCATTTATAATGAAATGAGTCGTATTTTTAGAAGATGGTCTAATCATCCTGATTTTGTTCCATAAGGTGAGCCTGTTAAAGGAGCACAGGGTGGCCTTTTGGTCAGACAATATAAGAGGTGCGCAGCAATTAACAGGCAGACAGCAGAATCAGGAACAGTGATTAAATTATAAAGAGTTTTTGTCCTAAGGTGTTTGATCCTCAATATATCTTTCAGGACTAAGCACGTGCCTAGGATTTGTAATCAAGTGGTTGATGTTTGCACTCACTTACTTTCAGTGTTCTGGCTTCAATATTCTGGCTTCTGAAGACAGTAGCCAATGCTGCCAACAATATGGGATCATCAGTTATTAAAAGCAATTTAAGAAACTTGGGGCCAGCAACACAAATGGTTGAACCTGCAAAAAGATGGCTAGTCTCAGTGAAAAACCTCATTTTGTTTCCATGATTCTTTTCAGAAGCTGCTTTAGTCTTTGCCATTAGCTCCAAAAACAGTAGGGGGTAGCATTCCACTCAAAGACTACCTGAATAAGTGTCTATCCAATCTAAGGTCTATATTGTGTTAAGAGTTGAAAAACCACTTCAGAAAAAGTGATTGAAAATTTAAGTTTGACAGTGTCAGGTTACTCCAAATATGGTAGGTCATACAAGAGCTATGTCTTTATGAGAAAGCTTGACTGAAAAGAATTCAAAAATTATTTAATATGCACTTGTACACGCTTGAAACCTAGAACATCTGTATTCCCTAGTACCTAACTACAGGTACATTTCTGCTGATAGCCTCTATGGTAATAAGAAAGAGCAGAGTGGTATTCTCACTCCCTTATCCATACTACATATCACTTCTACTAGGCTGACATAAGGATGGCCATGATGACTGTACGTAAGCTCTAGAAGGACTGTTGTAACTACTCTTTAAGGAGAGCATTTAACAAGGCATCCCTGCTCCCTCATCACACAACAGCCATTAGCAAGTAAAAATATTAAAAGCATCATCAAAATGACTGACATTTAATTTGCAGAAGTTCAGACAGGGCTATAGTCCTGTCCACAAAAACCTCCTATTCCTTCCAGCTGTTTCAGTAGTTCGAGTATAATTACCAAAATTATGAAACACTGACAAAGAGATGAATACAAATGTGACAAAAGACAGTTAGTTGTTCTGATCTGGACAGTTACAAACATGGGGTTTGGGCCAATGAATACCAAACATATTTTTCGTAGAAAGGACCTGGAATAAGTTTCTTCACAGATTATGTGTTTCCTCCTCTAGTTTGGGATATACTCACTTGTGATTCTGGCAACCACTACTGAATGAAGCCTAGGCAACTCTTCCTCATCAACTAAATGCTTAATAACCAGCGAGCCCACGAATGTTCAATATCAGCCACTATTTGTCAGGACTATCGGATGTATCTTTTTGTATGCTGAAAATCATTGCAGATACACAATAGAATGTAAACATATTGCTGACCGAAACTCTCTGAATTAAATGTTTTGGAAAAACTAAAGCTGTAGTTGATTGCAATTACATTTTGAAGTGTAAATCTCTGCCAGGGACAGGCAGGAAACACTGACAGCATTTTTTTCCTATCTCATCTCTACAAGCACATGGAAGTGAGGTGAGTCTCTACATATTTCATTTTCTACCACTGAGACAGGAAAAGTGATCGCCGAGTGACATTTGGAGCTGGAACCAAGTGAACTATGACTCAACCCTTCCTGATTTCAGATTGAGTTGATTTCCAATCAGCCTCTGAAGACTAGGCTACAGCAAATGCAGGAAGGAGCTATGGTTTGAGAGAATTAAATATAGTCTGGTATTGATTTAAAGACAGAAGGATGGAATGCAACTGCAAGAAAAGGCCAGGAAGAGAAAGTTGAGGGTGGTGTTTGTATGCTGACTTTCATATGGACTGTAAGAAACTAAGAGTCTTAAGGCATTTTAAAGAAAACCAAAACCACAAAGCTGAGTAGCTGTGCTTGTCTGTGTCTATCTCTATGGTATAACTGATCTCCAGCTACAGTCACCTTCAGATCCGGTTGTTCTTCCTTATCAAGGATGGACCATACTAACATTTTTAAGGGATAGAGCTAGTCTGTTTCCTTCTCTCCTGTATGCAATGAGAGTCCCTAGACTCAACAAAAAGAATTAAAGAATATTATCTAAGTGAGACATTCAAGTCCCCAAAAGCTACAAAATGCCAGAATGAACGTCGCTTGGGAAAAGTTGACCTTTCCCCTCCTCCTATGCATAACCATAACGACGCAAATTTTAATTACAGCACCATATAATAATTTTTCCACAGCAGTCCCCTGCCTTGCTTGAAGCCCAAGATAAATACTGCTCAGAGAAAGAGACAGCTCTTCAATATTTCTATCCTTAACACGCTATTACTGGCCCCTGTTTTATTTACTGCACACCATCAAATGCCTGCAGTGAATGCAGAATTGTTTATTTCCTCATGGTGTTTCTAGAGTGCTCATCACCACAGAATCTTCATGCCTCGTAAACATTAATAAATTCATCTCCACTATGAGATGAGAGTGTTATTATCTCCATTTTACAGGTGGGGAAATCAAGACAAAGAGACTTCCCAGAGGTCAAAAAGTTAATAGGTAGCACAGCCAGCACTGGAACACAGAACTGCATTACTTCTAAGTGTCTGGTCTAGAGACTTGAGTGCAGTGTCCTACTACTAGCACTTCCTAGCATGAACTCTCACGGAGCGCAGCTGCTTATACTCTGATCTTTTCCATCCCTGCCTCTGTAACCTTGAACTGATGTCAAGGAATTAAAGAATATACAATTAGTGGCCCCCTGCCAACATTTTAGTTTAAATAACTCAGCATTGTATAAAAAACTGGCAGAAACATGGATCAAACTAAGGTCTCTGGTGCAATGTGAACTTTTGTCATTCATGAGACTGATCTTTTTCTTCCTGAAACTCCATGGTTTTTTTTCTCTATGTAATTTCATTACTAGAGAAAATAATAACAATAATAAAGTCCCCTAAATGTATTACCTTCTACACAGCCACAACTCCTCTTCAGGACCTTGTCTTTTGTGCATATTGAATAACGCAGAGAACTTGAGTACAAAACAGTATGTGATTGGGTGGTTGAAGACTTCATCATAAAACATAAATGCAAGAGGAACAAATTAAGGTTGTGCAGAAAACCATAAATCCAATATTGCTTCAGCTTCTGGTAATTGACTTTCTAACTCACTTACTATTCTTTTAATAGTAGCTTTCAAGGTTGCTGGCCTTTTTTTAGTAGGAAAAAAGTAAAGCCTATTCAACTGCAAGCAATAACACGCAAGTCAAACTTGTATACGAGAAGGGCTGAAATCCTGACACTTGAACTTGGGAGCATGTCTTGTGCTGAAGGATTAACTACGTTGCTGACAATGGGAGATAGCTGCTGCTCAAGGGAAGAGGAGACGGAAAGCTGTTGGCTATGGTCTACTTCTACTCGCACTTCTCTTTGTCCCTCACCCAGACAGACTGCCTGTTGTCAGGGTTCCCAGTGTAGTATGTTCAGTTGCTGCTGTCGCTTTAACAGTGTTACAGCCTTAGTCTTTTATTAGAATGAGCGCTGATAAATATTTTGAATTGTTCTGGAACAGAACAGTGACAAATACTTGATGAAATTTGGTTACTTCTCTCCACCAGTTCTACTCAGAATTTAGATATCTGTTCAATCAGTATTTTGACACCTTGCCACGTCATTGCCAGCAGCACAGGTAACAGAAGGCAATGGACTGGTTTTTCCTCGAAAAGTATGTATTTTGGACAAAGTGAATGGAACTTCAGGAGGAAAAAAAAAGGCACTTCTTCAGCCACAGGGTTTTAGCCCTGCAGAATATTCAATCCCTCTTCCAAACAACATAAGTGTTAAGAGATCTTAAAAAAGAGGGTAAATAAAGCAGAAGCAAGTCCTATAACAAAAAGTGTTAGGCCTCCTAAGTCTAGGCCGCAGTAGGTATTTACCACCCAGCTATTACAAGCAGGTTTTGAAGGCAATCGAGTCAGGGTCTGTCTTAGAAGTGCTGCTCCCACTGCTTCCTTCAAAATATTCCTTGTAATACGATATTGCCAGACTGGACTCCATGGCACACACATGATGGCAGACAGCCATCATGGGGATTATCTAATATCACCTAGGGATCATTTAATTGTTTAATACCACTCAGCTGAAATGAAATACCCTTGCCATTCTGAGAGCGCAGTATTACAATGGGCCCGGAGAAGACCTACAAAACCCGGGAACAAATTGTTTTGTGGAAAGCGTTCGCATTTTTTAGAAGTTCTAGTCTGTACAACTGTCTTGTCTAAAATCTATCACTGAAAAAAGGTTATTCTCCAAGTGGAGATGAAGTCATCTTTCCCCAGGTGAATATTATTTTGGGTAGCACACTGAAACCAATACGATTACCATTATGTCATACAGTATCCATAAAGTTGCAGTGTCGTCATCTTTCCTGTTTGCATAATGGTTAATGAAATTGGGAGCAAAAAGTATGCAGGAGGATGCAAACACCAAAGCTCCCATTCTCACAGATTTGAGGGGAAGCACAGCAGCTTATTAGTTAAAAAAACCCTGGGACCAAATAGACCATGTGGATTCTACCCTATCATTTAAAAGCAACAGTTTATAGCTTTAACATCCTTTTTCTTTTCCAGGTATGACATGCAGAGCTGCATTTGCAAGACCAGATAACATGAACAAAGATAAAAATAGTGTCAGTGTCCATTTATGATCCTATAATTCTAAGGTGTCAGTTAACAAAGAAATTGAATACAAAACATGTAGAAGTGAAAAAAAAAAAAAAAAGGCCAAACCTACAGGCAAACTATGTAGCTTTATGCAAGCTGCATGACTGACATAAGCTATTTACCATTTTATCAGTGATTGAATAATAGAAGCAGGTGTTCCTACTGGTCTAGGCAGAATACTCACACTAAACATTTTCTAAATCTATCGCTCTTGTATCAGTGATGCATTGTGTTGCTCTATTTTCCAGGGCCTAAGTTATGAAATAAATTCACAATACACCAGCTAAGAATCAACCAGCAATGCTTATATCTCAGGTACTGTAAGCTATTAATTCTTCGTTTAGGGAAAATGAATTCAGTTCCTCCAAAGAGATAGTGTATTTTCCTTTAAACTTTTATGTACAGTGCCTAGCACACTGTCTGTATGTAGACCATGAACAGAAATAACAATTTTAACAATTACTATTTTCTCATGGATTTCAAGAAGAAGAAAGAGAGGAATGTGCAAGTAATAAAATAATTCACAACTATCTATCTGTATGTTTTAGAACACTGCAGCTTTCACATACAGGTTTAAATGCTCCTAAAAAATTAAACATATTTAGGAACATTTCTAGTACATGCTTACTGTTTGGTTTTGGGGTTTTTTTTTAATTAAAAAAAACTCTGGACATAAAGTAAGCATTTATCTAATATACGCTTAAATATTATTTATACCTTTTTTTGGATGCATTCATCACCAAGCAGCCAGATGGTCACGAGACACATACACAAGATTCATAAAGTTTCAGATCTCTCTCTTTACATCCATATTAATGCTGCTTTTAAGAGCAAGGATGATCTTGCTCTTCTCACCCACCATCCCTTCCCATACCAAAGGCTATTTCCTGCAAGAACTGTAGTTCATAGTAAAGTACCTTATAAACTTTTTTTTGCTTTTTATTCCTCAACCTATAATTTAGCAACATACAATTGTTTAAGAAAGTTACCCAAAATACTTGTTATCACCAAAGTGGGGTAGTTCTGTTTATTGCTCTCTCTTACACCTGTGATTTCACAGGTACATACACATACTTTGGGAGCAATGGAAAATCTACATATGCGTAGAAAGTAAAATAAAAACACCAGATCTGATTTACTCAATTTTCCATAGCTAGAAAATAAAACAATCCAACAGGATTACTTATGGAAAAATTTGAATAAGTAAAGTAAAATTAGGTCATAAGGCAACAAGCAGTAAAGTTGAAAGTGGGGCTAAACTTGTATACTTGGTCAGCTGGAGTTCAGGTCATTTAGAGCAGATTTGGAAACGAATGGCTGTCATACATTTTTGTCAGATAATGATTTGAACTTCTGTGGTGAATTAGTGTCTTCTTCTAGATCATCCCCAAGTTCAACCCACAAAAAAATTTTTCTTCAAAGAAGAGAATGCTAACCTTAACGTCATAATTCAGACTTCACCTTCCAAAAGTACATTCTGTACAATGTTCACTGCTGTGGCCTGTATGCCTGCTTATTAAATTAAGTATGTTCTAGGTCCTCTTGTCATCCCTCCAGTCTTTGCTCATCATACCTAATATGTCCCGTTATTTACCTCTTCACTACGTTTGCGCTTAATTTTTATTTGCTACTGTTGACTCTACTGCTATTGCACATAGCATCAAAAATGCTGCCTCCTTTTACTGCTGCTTAGTCTTGTATGACACTGTTTGACACTAAAAGGCACTACAAAGCAAGCGAAAATTAAAACCCAAGTTTTTGATTTATAAGAAGCCAGTAAAAACAGTTCACTATAGCTCTACATATAGGGTCACCACCATATGTATGACCAATGAGCAACTGCTGTCTTTTCACAGATGAGGGTGCTGCCAGTGGTAAGGGTGTTGCAAGTGTTGAATAACTGTGAAGAACTTTGGCAACACACATCCAAATTACCCTATGGAAACCTTTCTGAAAATAAGGGTAGATTTTGGATTAAGCATTTTTTTTTTTTTTAAAGGACAATTTTCTGTGGAAAATTTAAAGAAAGGAAATAACCCCCCCACACACCTTTGTCTTTCTCTTAGACAGAAAGACGAAAAGCTGTGCTTACCTTCCCTCTTAATCCTCTGCCACTGGACTGTCTGAGAACCTCTAATTTCAATCCAGAGAGGGAAGTGATGATTTTGTGCAAATATTTTCTGCTGTCTTCATCAAAAATCCCTCCTCACATCCCTTTCTCTATCTGCATGGAGTCCACTGCAGCTCCAGAGCTGCCATGGGGCTAGACAAGGGCTGGAATAGAAGGGTACAGAGAAATACATATCTTCTTGGTGGTCTATGTGACTGTTCTGTCCGTTTTCCCATGAGTGAGTATTGGATGGAGGATGACAGCTCCTTTTAGTATTTACTGAGGCTGATGGCCTCCTTTCAAATGCATGATTAGTGCTTACGTGTACTCTTTTTGTAGGGCTTTGCACCCTCCGAGAATCACAGCATCATACATTCCACAATACAGAAAATCTGCCTCTTCCAAGGGGAACAGAGAGTTTTCTGAGCACCACAGGTAAACAGCATTCAACCATGTTTTGAAGCAGAAGCATGCCTCAATGTCCAGAAAAAGGCAGCATTCCCCTTTTCTGAACATAATTTCCACCCTGAGATTGATAATTGTTTCCCAGCAAAATACTGTCTTGCAGAAGCTAGTGTGTTTTCATGAGAAGTGTCTATGTGATCAATTTTCCCAGGGATTATTCTATATTAAAAAAAACTCCCAATGAACTCTAGCTGCAGCTTCTTAACCAAGCAGTTATGGATATGGACACCTATGGAGAGAAAACCCGTATTTCTTTCTCCATGGGGTAAGCGTGTGATTTAACTTGTGCATGTACTAGAAGTCATAGGGAGTTAGCAAACACCTTTTTAATTCCTTCTTCCTCTTTGGTGAGCTTGGATTAAAAGAAAATGCCATAACCTTTGGGTCAGTTTCCTTTTTAATTCATTTTACTATGTTGCCTACTACTTCATGGTCCCTGGAGAATAGCTTAGAAGTTTTATGAACATTCAAAACAAATTTTCATGAACATTCAAAACAAATTTCTATTAGACTAAGTGGACCACCTCTTACAGATGTCTTTTTAATAACTCTCTTGGAGTATACTAGAGGTGACTGAATTAAATTAGCTTGAAATCTGTGGTTATTCTTGTCCAATAAAACATTTTATTGAGAGTCCTTTGTGTTCATAACCAGCCTTGGTAGCAATCCATTTCCAGTTGCAAGTCAAGACAGCACCAGCCCTTAATGTTCTAATAAACAAATGGTTTAACAATTGGGAGCTAATTGTCACAGTGGGACAGCTTGGGAAGCTTGTAATCAGGCCTGTATTGTCACAATTCATTTTCATATTGTAGCAAAATAATAACCTCAGGAGCCCTTTTGAATTAAAAGAAAACTCACTTTATACTCCTAGATGCTCAGTCTATGCACTTTAAATCAGACTCAGTAATTTTAGACCACCTTAATCTCCTCAAAATCAACAGCCAACATTTTCTTGCTATGTCTAGGAATGACACTTCAGCAATAAAATCCCATTTCCAAAAAATGGATGGGATACATTCAGTGGCAAATTACTTGTAATATTTTACAGATTTACTCCACTACACCTTTACTACAAATCTTACAAAATCAGCACTTATTTAAACCACAGGCGTGTTTATAGACAAGCAGATATTGTAAATCATAGCCAGGATCCAACTGGTAAAATAAACTTACTTGCAAAGAGATATCTCTTCTAGGAGTATGCTAATAAATCCAAACCTAACTTTCAACGTATCTGAATTCAGGGTACAACAGTGCTTGAGATTTTTTTGAAATAAACTATTTTCCATTCACTCAATCTCACCTTCTCCATGTTTTTCTTAATTTATTTTCAACTAATCCTATAATACTACTAAGATTTTTAACAAAGAAAACTATAAACATATTCAAACAATCCATTTAAAGTTAAAAAGAGACCCTTCTACATAAGAGCTTAAAAAAAGATAACTAATTAGAATAACACCTTCAAAACTTTAAAAAATGAAAGTTGCAGAAAACCCCCCTGACGCTTCTACTGTTGTTCACAATTGTCTGGATAAGAAACCCATTTGCCAGCTTGGTGGGATTCAGTCTTTGCTTTAAAAAAGGCCTGGAACTACCATAGAAGGGTTGTCAGGCACCGGAACTCCATTGCCTTATTAGAGACATGCGATAAGCTTGCAAAACACATCTAAACGAGCTGAGTTGGAAATATTTGGTCTCTTTCTTATATAGACACTGACTTTCCCTTGTCCTTTTTGAACAAATGGAACTAAGTCAGAAAATTAAAATGGTCATATATTCACTGGCTTCCATTCAGGGAAGAAATTATATGCCCATGGAAAATAAAATTAGAATTGTTCCTAACCTGGTTTGCAGATTCAAGTTGTGCCCTTTACAATTCATTCTGTACACAATGTGTAGATGTGATTTTTTTTTTTTTTTTGCTCCACCTATGAGAAAATGTCTAGATTATTTTATCTGCACCAAGCCAAGGCTATTACGGAAAATCCTAGTTATTAAACCACCCCTACTGGAATTCCCCATTAAATTCCAAAGAAGAAGAAAGCAATTTTGTCAACCACCTTTTCAGGGGTCATGCTTAGCTGCTTTTCTTACAGTACTGAACTGAGTAAGTACATCCATCCCATTAAGAACATGTACTTAAGAACTAGCTGGAGTCTCCTAATTATCATTTCTTCTTGTAAAATAAAAATTACTAAATCCTAAAGCACTTATTCGACGTTTATTTGGTGTTTCTTATTAAGACAAACATGTAAAACCTGAGACTTTAATTTGCCAAAGTTTGGCAATTACTATTCCCAGTAATTTTAAAATTAAAAATAAAACACTGATTATACCAAAATATAATCTCAATATACTTTTAACCCCTTGTTCCATCAAAACCAAACCAAACCAAATCTAATCCCAAATCTCAAAACAAACAATAGCACTTGTTATTATCCCAGAAGTTTCTAGGTAATGAAAAAAAAAATTCTCACGATGACTGCCCTTTATGCACCTGATCTCTTGACCCACATTTCAAGGCGGTTGTTGGTTCAGAACTTTGTGCATTTCTGCCTGGGCTTTCCGCATCTTAAATATTCTACAGCTGGTGTTTTTCCCACTGGTTCTTAAGAAAAGAACTATTGTTTAAAAAAAAATAAAAAAAAGTGTCTCAAAGATTAATCATAGAGGAAATGAGAAAATGAGATGGATGGGCAGCCAGAATACGTCATTAAGTCAGGACAACATCATAAGCTTTAGAATCAATAAACAGAATCAAAACATTATTTGGACACCATTATGCAGTATGAAATGGAATTTTTTGTAAAGAGGATTTGCAGCCTTGAAACAGAAACAACAGGGAGAGGTGATTTTATTTTATAAAATTTTAGTTCTGATTTGTACTATTAAGTTTTGTTGAACACAATACGTTTACTTTTGTTTCCTAGATTTTGCGGAGTAAACAATGACATTCAGTAGTCATGTTCTAGAGAAAAAAATATATAGTATGCCCCTTTGGTGAAACAGTTTTTAAATTCTAATAGAATTTCAAGGTTATTATCTATTTCAGATCAACACCGGAGGTCAGAGTTCACAGCAGCCAGAATTTACAAACCTCCAATGGGTTTTGATTGACAGCAATCAGCATCTCTTCAGCATCACTGAGGGAACAAAGTACAGGTCAAGACAGCAGGCGATTTCATCTGTCATTTTTAATTATCTAAATGATATTCACAGACAAAACCTTTCCCATCCATCAGGGCATCGCATTACCATAGACAATGTTTGTTTAAAGAAGAGGCCATAAAATCAAACAATTATGAATGCAGACAAGCCTTGCTATTGACTGCATAAATAATCAAGTGAGATTTCCAAAACTCTCTGCTAATGAATTGGTAGATTGCTGGCAGGAAGTGGCAAGTAATAATACAGACAACAATCTAATGTTCTTATTGACTTTTACTAAAGCTTGGCTACAGTAGCAAAGATCCGAAAATGACGTCAAATAAGGTTTCCATAGGAGCCGTATTGATATCAGTACACTGCTAAAATACAAGTAGTTAACTCATGACCTTATAGTAGGACCAGCAATCCCCTGAGAGAGCTGAAACACTAGCAGTATAATACATCATGAGCTGAGCCAACAGCCTCAGGGCTCCAACAACGTTACTGCACAGGCAAGGGTCTCTTCTTCTGCCATGTATAACAGTCTAATCCACAATAATTCAACTGCAATCACAAAAATGAACTCTCTTTGAGTCTGTTACGTGAGTAAATAAACATCTGTGAACTGAGATTGCAAAGTATGCATCTAATACTGCTATGAAAAGTATGGTGGGCAGAATACAGTCTGTTGGAATGGGCTTAGCTTTCTCATCCTGATGTCCCCAACAGGTTAACAAAAGTCACAAACAGGTTAAAGGCCAGAATCACAGGTGACATAAATCATCGTAAGTCTGTTGCTTCATTTACACTATCATGACTACATCTCATTAAGTATAATCATAGATAACTAACTGGCTCAGATGTTAATGACAGTTATGGTTTCATTAAACAGAAAAAGCAGAAAATGACCTTTTCTGCTCAAGCCTGACATGGCAAAACTAGTAAGAATCTAAGAAACTAACACAAGACCTCTTTGAGGAGAAAATAAAAAAAAAAAATCTTCCCAGGATCTAAGAAACTAACATAAGACCTCTTTGAGGAGAAAATAAAAAAAAAAAAAAGAAAAGGTACAGAAAGATGATAAGTGGAATGTGAAGACTGTCTCCACTCAGTGGGGCAAAGCTTAAGGTGTCTTTTCTCCTACCAGGAAATACTGGAGAAGGATTTCCTCTGGGTAAAAGGATTGGGGTCAACACCAGATGCACTGTGAAGACAATAGCCAGGTAGGTGTACAACACAAAATAAGAGTGAGAGTTTTTTGCAAAGCGCTTAAGGACGGTTATTGAGCAAGAGAGAGAACAGCAGAAACATTTCCCCTCATTACCACACCTAGACCAGATTGCTGTCAGCATGTAACTCCAGTTCCTTTCACCTGAAAGTGTATCACGAACACTACAAGTCTCACCCATCTCACCCATATGCTGTCCCTGTAACACTAAGGAGAAAAAAAGCAGTTTTGTATTTCAGAGTCTCAATAGTTTTTCCTGCCAAAGAAAATAAACCAATCTATGTTTGCAAAATCCTTAACTGCCAGCTGTGTTTCTGGGACTGTCCTTCACATCCGTTGTGTCTGAATGAGCCCAAACTAGCTCACTGATCATCTTGTATTAGCTCAATCGCATTTTTCAAATCTTCATTAGCTCTTAATGATCTTTCACAGATGTTAAAGGAGGACACTGGACTGATCTCAATGGGATTCCAAAAAGCAAGGTTTTAAAAGGAAAAATGGAAAAAACTCATGATCCAGAGAGATAAGGACTATCATTATATTTGATCTTGGTTAATAAAAAAAAAAAAAAATGTGTTGTCTAATTAGTCCCATGTAACCTGCCTCCTAGCCTAAAAATTTCGTGGAAAAATCTTCACTTTCCCTTCAGCCCCCTCTCCCCCACATACTGATTTTACTTATCCTCAAAGAGTACAACTGATTCTCACCAAGCTTAGTCATGAAAACTAAACAGACATTGCAGATTGTATCTTTCTACTGCAATTTTCCCCCTTGAACACATGACTGGTAATGAATCCAAGGCATCACGTTTTTACAACGTATTGTGGAACTGTTTCTAAAATCCGACTCAGAATTTCTTCTCAGTAGGTAATGCGGTATGGCTTGCTTTCTCACGCTGGTAACCAGACAACAGAAATATTAAGACTGCAGTAATAGCTTACAGCTCCTAGAACCTGGTTCAAGTCCCACAGGATCAGCTTTTGAGC
>NW_009260791.1:6678523-6716535 GCF_000687185.1 Egretta garzetta
TGATACCCTAAATTCACCACAGGTAGATGTCTGATAGAATATAATGTATTTATGTCAATAGAAGTCAGTCTAGATCTGATGGGAGTCAAGGCACTGCCAGCCTCAATAAATAATACGGCTCTACATTACAAATTTTTTTCTTTAGTTTGAATGAACAGGTTAATTAACCCTCAATTCAGATCTGGATAACTTGACTGTAGCTGTATATTTCAATGGGAGACAGATGCATGTAATTCAGATTTACATTAATGATTCTGGGTCATGGAAATATCTACGTTTATAGAGAAGGCCAATACAACCAATAACTGCACTGAAATTATTCTAACTACAGGTGTTCCTATACAAGACATCCTTAGCAACCACTGCTAAAACTGTACACACAGTGACATGGTAACTGCTTGTTATAAACCAAGCAGTGATTCTCTTCCCAAATACGAAGAACTTTGGTCTATGCATTTCACCAGGAAGCTTTTGCCAATCTTTTTATTTGTTTTATTCTGCAGGTTTAATACTTTGATTTATTGAGATTTACCTTTTCTTACCCATAGGAATTACTTTTTTTACTACTAACATTGTAAAAGAGGCTTAAAGTTTATATTCACTGTATCATGATATATTTTTACAATATTTTAAGTCCTATGGATAAATAACTTGGGGTTGTTAGAAAGACATCTCCTTTCCTCTAGGAAAACATACTGTTTTTAAAAATCCTAAAATATATTAAAAATATTTTAAAATGTTTTGTGAAGAATGGCTCTCTAAAGCATTAAGTTGTGTTTAATAATATTCCTTCCTTTACTAAAGCCATCATTTACACCATGGACAGTCTGAATTAAAATAATCCATCAATGCATCATAGTTTGGTTGCAGGCAGTAATGCAAAGGAGAATGCCATGGCAACAAACCCATGGAACTATAGAAGTTTCATAGTTTCAGCAGAAATAGGGAGTCTCGGCTAGGTGTCTTTCTCAGAGAGGAAGCTACAAATATTTTTATGAAATTTAGAAATTTTAGAAATTATGTTTAGAAAGTTTTTAATAGGTCACAAGCCACTTTTGATTACGAGAAGATTCTGAAGAAAGGTAGCGGCATTTGGTCCTAGAACTTAACTCTGAAGCGCTACTGGAAGAAAACAAGTATTAATGTAAAGTTCTTACAAGAGACCTTGACCTGACAGTCTAGGCAATATAGACACAATTGTTCTCAATGAGTACATTATATTCCTTCTCCCCTTGATACTAGCAGTCATGATATTTTCAGCAGATGAATGATTTCCTGGGGAAATTCAACATTACAGGACACTTTGGATTTCATTCTTTTCGTATGTATCTTCTAAAAGGTAAGGCTACATTCCAGGAAAGGACTTCAAAGCAGGTGATTACTGACTTAAGAATGTATTTCAGCCTTTTTATAGGTTGGTGACCTAAGAAACATGTGACCAGCTAAAGTTCTTTGTCAAGGATGGTAACTGAACTTAAACATTTAAAGCATCTTTTTCAATGACACCGTTATTCCAGTGCCCCAGGTTGAAATATTCCAGGTTTCAAATCACAGAAGCCATGAAAAAACATTAAATCAATAAGAATAAAACCCAAACACCCCAAAATAATTCCACTGTCAAGGAAATTTTCTTTGCTTAAGATATTTTCTAGATTTGCAGAGCTATCTGAAGAAAGCAATATGAGGAGAATGGTATCAGAAAGCTGTGTGACAACCTCATTAAGTACTGATATTGCTTCTTTATCAATAACAAAAAAAAAAATACTGGGTGATGACAACAGGCAGGTATTTTTCAAGTTAAATCAGTCTAGAAGTGTTTAGCTGGTGTAAATTAGAAAACGTCCTATCTCAAATTGCTCAACGGTTGCATAAGATAAGATTGTCACATGACCAGAAGTCAAAATACAACATCAACAAAAACTGCAAAGGAAGAATAAGAGTTGAACAGCAGATAACTCTGCCTGAAAGCAGAAATCAGGGTAATATATGCTTGCACAAAATAAAGCAAGGGACTTATCTTGAAATAAACAAATGTTAATGAATGATTTTGCTATATTAACAGGGAACTATTAATAATCTTGTTCTTAAAAGAGGTACCTCATTTGAAGGAGGAAATCTTTCTACCTCTAATAAAAGCTGTTACGCTCTTCTGCAAAAGCCTTTGCAATATCAGAATATATTCAGTCATCCTCTCTCAGCAGCTCATGGCATTCAGTCCTGGATACTATTCCTTTAATCATTTTTTGTTTCTGCTTACATGCACCTATTAAGAGAATCATTTAAGCCCCTTTTAAGTTAGGCATAAACTTAAGTGTAGTGTTGATCTGAAGCACAGAACACAATTCCCAACAAATTTATCATAACTGATCAGCCAGGCAGACAGTGTTGGCTCCCAGGAGTGCAAAGTTTTCAGCTCTGGTTCGTTAACAGTGGTATAAATCAGGAGTATCCACCGGAGTCAGTGGATTAAACAGTTTTAAAAAAGAGCAAGAGGGACCACAGGACTGAATTACTTGCATTTGTGAGGTCCACACAGTGGACCAACGTTTCTTGCTTCTTAACAAAGCATTAAAAGTTAGAGAAGTAAACTTCCACTTAGACGCCACCATAAATTTCAGCAGCACAAGGCCTTAGAGACTGCGCCAGCTCATACATTTCTAACAAAATAAAGCTTGTAAGACATAAGGTTTGGGTTGAGGGGTTCAAATTTTTTATATTTGAGAACTTTTGCACTTTGAAAAGAATGTAGCACTTCTGGAATTTAAGCTAAATGCTGAAATGCATTTTTGTACATTCAGTCAGTTCCATATCCTGAAAAGGTCTCAAAATATGCTCTGAATTTCCTCCTTTCTACTCTCTTATGCAACTGAAAAGCTGCTCTTGCTTTCAGAGTAAAAATGCAGTCATATTCATGTGAACAACTGAAATAAAATCTATTAAATTGTCATTGTGGCTTTTGTAATTATGGGGGGGTTTTTATTATTATTTCAAAGAGAAATGCATCTGGGCTTGTTTCTCAGTTACTCTGTTTTCTTTTCTGCTGATCTGTTCACTACAAGATTTTGGTCTTTTTATTGTATTGTGAAAACAGCAGTTATTTGTAGAAAATCTGTGTATTCAGTGTTTTCCACACTACATTAATTTACTGTGCTAGGTGTTCTCATCTTTTATTTGGACTGAATTTTTAAAATACCATTAACTACACACTGTGGCTCCTGCAGCATAAAGTTCATGGAGGAATTTGACTTCAGATGATTAGCTAGAAATTTATCACATGTGACCTAAAGGCTTAGTTCTCCAGCAATATTTCAAAATACACAGTATTTAGGGAAAAGGAGAGCAAAACTGGAACATTGCCACATGGCTTACTTATTATTCCACTTAAGGATCTTTTGTAGTGTGAATGGTGCTGAGGAGGTCACACAAATGGATCACAAACCTACAATTTTGGTCATAAAGGAATGCTTGGATCTTTATGTAGCCATCTTCAATGCCTGCTGAATTCCACAGCTGTATCTTTTTTCCTGTGGACAGGATGGCCAAACAGAAATTTCTGTATTCCTGCCAGTTGTTTTTTTTTAATCTACTATTAATACAGTCTGCATTGTTGTTCACTACTGCTTTTCTGTTGATATTCCTGTTTTGAACAGTGACAACCAAGAAGATTCACAGCTGAACCTTCAGCCTGACAGGACAGAGTGAAACACACAGGCATTCAGGTCTGCCTTTCCTTGGGGTGCCTATAGAATACACCAGTTAAAATGAAGAAGAGAGTACTTGAATAATCATTACCTAACATCCCTTAAAATTTTAATGACAATAGTAATATGTCAATACATTGGCTGCTACATTAATCAGAAAAAAATATTCTCCCTCCCCTTAAATTATTCTCATAAAATTCATGTTAGTTTGAGCTTTTTTTGACGTGCTAACGTGTGGGGGCCACTCACAAAATCTGGTTCTAGACTATTAGGGTTAATTTCGATGCTTCTACTATAGTCACAAAAGAGCAAAAACTTACTCTAGTGGGTAATTCACAACAAAAGCTTTATTTCATAGTTGTGCAATGCCTTCTATTCCTAAAGTTAGCCTTCTGCACCATATAGGGGGTTCGGTTTAAAGGAAGTGTTTCTGCCAGAAAAGATACAATTTGCTTGTAGTAAGACAGATCAGGAATGAATACAGTTTATGAAACAGCACAACCAGCAACATAATAATGCACAACATTTTTTAAAGGTTTCAATGCTTTCCAAGAAGATATTTTCTGGGGAATTACCTCTGAGGTTTTATTTTCCTTTTTTCTAATGTGAAGTGCTTATTCCTTATGTAATGCATAAAATGCTTTATAAGAAATAAGATTACGGTGACAGACACCTGCACCATCTCTAAAATTGTATGTCACAAATCACAGCAGGACAATCAAATAACTAATATTCAAAGTACTAGATATATTAATGACAAATTAAGTGAAATACAAAGGAACTCTGTTATTGTACAGAAAAAGAAAACTGAGCAAAAGACATTTTTATTTCTATTTTTAATTTTGTGCCTTTTTTATCTCAAGAGAGGTTTATAAAGACGTAAGTTACTTGTGTCTCAGTGGGCTAAAATAGTAAAAGATGGGCATTGTACCTTCTCTTCCTCTTACACTCCTGATTTTTTTATTTTGAAACATTTCCCTTTTTAAACAAAACCCACCCCCCCACCCCACCCCCTTTTGCTAATCAATAAAAGCACTGGTTAAAATTAAAACCACACTTCATAAAATCACATCTTTAAGAGAAGTGTTATTGTTGCTATTAACAACGCTTTAAAAAAAAAAAAAAAGTACATAATTGCTAAAACACAATGAAATTCCCCAAGGTAGAGGCATGTTAAGCTATATTAGTTCCAAATGACTAACATTTTTATAGTACTAGCTAAATGAATTAATAATTATTGGCTACTTACTTTAAAAGATTGCCATTTTTTATTTAAAGGGCTATGGAGTACATGCTGCACTGTTGGTAATCCTTCCAGTACCGCTGTCTTTTAGAGCAGAGGAGACTTCTACAGCCCTCCAGACTTATAAATTCAGCTCCCAATAATCCCTATATACCATACGAATTCTATATTAGAAAGAGTTGACCAGAAGTATTCAAAATAAGAACATACAAGCAAAGCTGTGGGGGATAGCTGATAAAAAGTAGCATGCGTTCATCTTCACAGTCCACTCCTCTCTCTCTCTGAAAAAATATCTATCTGGTCTATTCAAGGGTAAATTCAGCTCTGGCATTTTGACCACTTAATGCTTACAGTGAATTTAGTTTAAGGATCTAAGTCTGGCAAGAAGTAAATGCTCCACTGATGTATACAGCTACCTCTGAAAGAGATTACAGTCAATTAAAGAAGATGGTTTAAGCTTCCTTTCCAAGTTCTTTTACACCTTCATCCTGTAAAGGAGGCCAATGTGCTGAGTTTCTCAGTCCTAGAGTGTCCTTGATGTTATTTGGTGTTGAGTGTTCATTCTTAAATGAGCACTTCAATTTCAAACTCTTTGAAAGACAGCCCTCCCATTAGCATTAGCACTTCCCATACAAGTGAAATTAGTATTGGATAAAGAACTGGCTGAAAGAGAAAATATTGGGAGAGAGGGGAGGCAGAAACCCTCACATCTGTCGCAGGATTTTCTCACTCTCTGAGATTGCTCTGTGTGGCATGCATGGATTTGGCCTTCACAGGGTTTTGAAACTGGGACAGTATAGGAAGAGAACTTCTTTATTAAAGAGAAGTTATTTCGGGGTTTCTAGAGTTCAAGGCTGACTTAGGAAACCATGCAGATTCTCCCAGGAAAATGAACAAATAAATATTAATGAAGTTTCTTTTCCACATGATAAAAAAAAAAAAAAAAAAAAACAAAACCACTTGTAAGTTCCAGTCCTTCCAGATGGATTCTTTTTCTTTGGGCATTTAAAAAATGTTGTCCTTTCCCATGTCACTGCTTTTTATATGCCTGCATAAGCAGGAAAAACCTTATGCATCACAATCTTGTCATGAATGGGAAGAGCCCTCATACAATCTCATGGGACATCTTTCGACCTAAATTGGCCTTTCAAACATAACAGCACTGCTTCAGAAGACTTGGCTTATCCATTCAGTGACTGTGCTGGCTGGGATCGCTAACTCATTGGGAATATAGAATCTGCTCAAGGTTGGGAGCCAACTGCTGGTGTAACACTGACAGATGCAGGACCCATATGCCCAAGTCTGGGTAGGATGCCTGTATCACCAGCATCTGGATGTCAGCTTTCCTGTTCTGGCTCTACTGCTGGCTTTGCTGATAAACCTGATGGTCTGTCTGCTGCGGGTCAGCCTGATGGTGCCCTGCAGTTGTATTTCTTGTATTAGGGAGTGGTTCCTCTCTATTAAGGAGTACTGTCTGAGCATAGTATGCATCCCTTAATACTTTCATATGCCACTACACAGGTGATTCCAGTATTTCTACTGTTCCTGGTGGTTTAGGCACAAATGATGAAATCTTGCAGATGCAGCAAATCTGTAAAATGTGTAAATGTTCATTCCCTGTCTAGAGGCTGGGAAGCTCTGCTGATACCATCCATTACTTTTAATCCTAAACAATTTTTTACTGCTAGATATACTGCCAAGAATCGCAACTGTAAGATTTGGATGACACCACAAAGACATTTTTATAAAGAGGAAAACACAACACATTAAAATGCTCTATATAGTAAAAAAAAAAAAAAAAGAAAAGAAAAAAATCTGTGTAAAAATTTGCCGATATATCGACACCTACTTAGAAATTTGCATGTGCCACCCTTGACAGGCAGATTCTTAACACTAAAGAAAATAAAATGTTCTTTAACTAAAACACTGTGCCCTGCTGTTGCAACTGTTCTTCCTTGGCTGCTTTGAAAAAGGATGAGTTTTTTCCCTTTGACTTGAGAATGCAACAATACCTTAATACTTGGGAGCAAAGCTTGATAATACCCTTAAACTAAGAAATGTTAACCATTTCCTCAGGTCAGAAACGGGAAAGGCCACTTTCCATTTACTTTGAGAGTCTCCCAAAATCACAGCCTCTCCGTGAGGGACGTCACTGAATGTCATTCTAGAGCAGGGCTTAAGGATACACACGCTCCTAAATTCAGCCATAGCAGCTACAGTCACTTCCTGCCAAGCCTCCTACGTGTGGATAATTCATACCCTCATCAGGAATAATCTGTTTGGGAGTTGGGGAAACTTCTGTAGAACGAATGCCAAAGGCTGCTAATTAGCCATTGGCAAACACTGGAAATGTGGAGGGCAGTGAAAAGTCAGTAGGCTAAATGTGAAGGCCTAGACATGAAGCAACCCCCTTTCTCTCCCACAGCATGTACCCAACCTGATGTGGACTACTGCATCCTAAAATACAAATGGGGGTGGGGGGGAGGGGGGCTAAGTAGACACAAATAAGAATCCCTACAATGCCCTCAATGCCAATGCCAGTGACAAGAGCGGGCCTTTCCACAGGAAGGTGTAGCACCTTCTGCTGGCAAGCTGATGTACAGGTTTAGATCTTTCAGAGGCATAGCTTTAGGAGCCTACAACAAGGTGTTCAACTGACAATACCTATTTTTGTGTGCCAACTGCAACACATAAAAATGGCTACTTGCAGGAAATTAGACACATAAACACATGGAAAATTACTTTCATTTTCAGGGCTATAAGCTTGGGTTTTTCATAAACAAAACCAAGTATTTTTTCTTCTTTTGATAGATCAGTACAACATTGTATCCTTGAAAATTCAGCTTCCTACATTTTGATAACTATTATTTATGTTTAGAATAATATCTAGGCCTTTTTCTTCAGAGAGGATCATATTCTGTCTTTGATTTTGCTTGACTACATAATTTGTAAAGGATGAAAAACCCTGCCTTGATCATTACTGTTTCCAACATCTAAATGTAAAAATTAAAACAAAACAAACCAACAACAACAAAAACAAAACCAAAAATGCCCAAACTCCAAAAGAGACACACCTAGCTTAGCAGGGCAGTCTTTCAATCAGATTATTAATAAGTCCCAAACTTTTCATTCTCAGAGTTAGCAGAGGGTTTTTTATTTCCAGAACTGTCTGCTGACAGAATATTTCATATAAATAAACCTGGAAACTGTAAAACACAATAGAAATGCATTTTTTTGTGTAAAATTTTGGTTGCTTTGAATACTGAAACACTGTGTACAGTCTTTCAATTTAAATCTCACCTGTAAAGTGATCTTTGAGACTGTACAGACGAAATCCAAGAGTCTCTACTGGTCTGTTACACATTAGTCCTCCACTCAAACTCTGGCTTTGTTTCATTCATTTTCAATAAAACTAATACTGCTTTTCATACTGGAGGGCTACAAAGCATTTGCTGATAGCCTGAAGAAAGCGGACCAGCCCCACACTGTTAGTGCCTCCTTCCCACTTCCTAAACTACATACAGTAAGAGAAGGGAAAAAAAAAATAAAGAAAAAAAGAAAGACTTTCACCTAATGTTATTTTTCTGAAAGGAAATAACAAAGTGGTTTTATCAATGGGCTAGGAGACAGCTCCTATAGCAAGGAAGGTGTCCCCCGTAATGGCAACTGGGAGACGCAACTCCTGCTCCCCGCTGTAAGCCTCTCTTGAAATGCAAGGAGGAGTTCCGAGCTCTAGGCACAGACACACACCCATCACAGATTTTTTTTTTTCTCCTTAAAGTGTGTATTAAAGGCAGATAATCCACCACCTCTGTGCTAGAAAAAACATCAATGAATTCATAAAGATTAAAATCTTTATGCTGAGCTGAAGATACAGTTGAAGGGAAGAATAGAATAACAAATACTAAATGCAAAGCAAGCCATATGATACACACTTTAAATTGCTATCTGTAATATATAGCAAAGAATTTAAGTTCATTAAATCAAACCTGAATTCAGTCAGACACTATTGAAGAGGCGTAGTCTTACAGTAATGTAAAATGGTACATCTAAATAGTATTCTCCTTAAAATGGAAAAAATGGGAAAGAAGAAAAGAATTCATTGGCTAAATGCTGTGCATAACTAATGAAGAGAATTCAGCATTGATTTGCATCTTACGTGAACTTATTAAATGTCCCCCAAAGAAAATGTGATACTATGTAATTACACACAATTACCTCACTTCTGGAAATGCTATCATTTGTTTCCATACTCCCTTTTTTATTTTCTGTACAGGTAGAAATTGTAATACAGTGACATTTTAGCAGCAACTAATGGAAACAACGACTTTTAATCAACTTTTGAGATAATGTACTTCAGCACAGAGAGTATGCTCTACAAGCCTGCTCATTTATTTCAACAATATTTGTATTCCCTTAAATGTTATGTGATTTAAAGTGTGTGTAAAGGTGCTTGCACTTTATAAGTAAAATCCAGGGGATACAGAACTGCATCTGGGGCTCCAGCTTCTACAGCAGTGGGGCAGGTTGATCACACAGCTTCCATGTCAACATTTAATTTTTATATTTATTTAGACCTCACAGTTACAAAAAAAAAAATACGGAAAAGTGACTAGCAGATAGCTGATATCATGAAATAACTCGGAGTTAAAAGTAGCCATACACAATGGCCTTCACACAAATCTCAACTGTCCATGCCCCATTTAAGGGTTCTCTGTATGCGGACTCCAACGTTACCCTTTGCCAACTCCCATGGAAAAAGAGGGCACATAGCGCTGCCCTTTACTTCGACTGCAGAGGAGCACAAAGGATGTTTAAAGCCTACTTCTAGTGCTTTTTGTTTTCATAAGACCTGAAATGAGGAATATAGTCATCTTTGAAACTGTCATCAATGTTTGCAAGAAAGTGAAGAAAAATATCACTGTTAACTTGCACAGCATGCCCATGAAACGTACTTTTCCCCAATTTTATTTATTTATATAAAATCAACGCCCTTTTCCTTTCTTGATGAATGCTGTGATTGAAAAAAAAGAAACAAGGCATTCTGAAACCAGGACACTTATCGTCCTCACCTACATCTTTACAAACACCATGGAAGGTATAAATCTTTCTGGTGAACCCACACATTAGTTTATGCTGTCTATACTTTTCAAGCCACCTTACTTCAGAGCAAAACAGGGCTAAACCCCAAATCATAGCTGAACGCAGACTCCATTAAGTAGAGTTTTGTTGATGTATCTGAAGAAAAATTCCTCCTTCAGCATCTACAGGCTACAGAAAGTCCTCCATTTCTTTTAATGACCTATTCCCTCTGTTTGATTCAATACAGCCCACTGGCTATGGAAATGACAACACTCAGCAGGTGACAACAAAACGGTCAACAGTGCTGAGATATGTCATTTTCTTCAAATACTTTCTCAGGAATTAAATGACACACTACAGTATGCTGTGTCCTGCTCAGATCAAATATTTCTTTATTAAATGAAACTGCACGCTTTTATATATAGTAGCTGTATAAAACGCAGGTTTACGCGTACTGCTTCAAGCTCTGATTGCAAAACAATTTGCTGTTTCCCACCCCTCCCCCAGTCTCCTTTTAGCATATAACCCCTTGGGCAGCAACTGCCAGGATGCTGTACCTTTGCCACAACTCCAGATTGAAAGCCCTGCCCTTCTGGAGTCAATCTGACGCACTCGCTGTGACTGGGACAAATTGGAGTATGTAAATTAGCACCTTTCCAGTCTCCTGAACCCAGGAAATCCTCTTGCTACAGTGTTCCAGCTAATGGACCTGAGATGTCCCTTGTAACAGGGCTGTCTGTGCAACTCCTTTAACCTTTTCAGATTCTGATCTAGCCTTTGTTCCTAGCCCTTTTTTGAAACGTGCACTGTATCAGGCTAACCCCTGTTACAATTTAAACCGGTGTAAAACCCTAGCCATATCACAGCATTCAGTGGCATTTACACATGTTTAAAGTGCAAAAGAGCATCCAACAGTGAACAGAGGCCCACAACATTAAAATTTCTATCAGAGAGGTTTTTCTGCCTCTGTTCAGCTTCAAATACTTATCATTATTCTGAATCACTTACACTAGTGTACAATGCACAATTAGATTTCTAAAGTTCTAAATAAATTAACACCAGGTATAAGAGTTTACCCTTCTATTACAAGAGGATTATCTTCCTAAAAGACTATGAATGTACAAAGTACTTGAGGAAAGACTGGTGATCGAACCTGAACAGATTCCAATGCAGATTATATATTTCGCTGCAGAAAGATGAAATAGAATCTGTCCTTAAATCATAAAGAAGGAACTGCTGCCGGAGATGCCTTATCCTTGGAAAGGCACACTGCCACTGCAAAGACAGACACTAATCTTTTCTTACCAGAGTCCTATGGCTCTTTTCACAACATATCAGCATTTACGCTGTTTCCCTGCCTTTAAACTGCATTTGGGCAAGGTGTTTGAGCAGTTAATAACTGGACATTTCATGTCACCCCAAATTACTGTTTCCAAGTAGATTGTGTGTCTTTCTCTCTTTTCCTCAACATAACACTTAGTATCCTGACATTCTCCTGCCTTGTTCATTTTTTTTTTTAAGATTTTGTCCCTAATCTAATGCTGTTAAAATAATCCAGATTCTTTCTTTGGTGCTGTCCACTTAGAAATCATATTTTTTTAGAAGGCTGTACTCCCCTCTGTGTATATACTACCATTGCTTACATCATAAATCCTTCATTTTTGTTCAGTTTATACCAAGGCATTACAGCATCCAATTTATTACTGTTATCTCACTGTTTCTGAATGACTAATTTGAACTTTATACAATTGTCAGCTTTTCTAGATAAAACATGGTTGCATACTGAACGCTTTTGATTTTGGATAGAGATGTAGTTTAAGTAAGTGGCTGGTTTTGTCCCTTATTGTGTTCAATTTCTGGGCTGCACTTTGCTGAGAGCAATTGGTGCCCCCTTTGTTTTTGTACCTGAATGGTTGGATGCCACATAATCTCAGGAAGAAAACTGATAAAAATAGGCTGTATGTGACAACGAGGAGGTTCAGATTCAAAATGTAAGTACACAAAGCAGACTACAGGTGTGCCTTATAGAAATAATTTCCTCATAGAGGTTTATATGATCTCCAGATCTTCAGTTCTGACTTGTTATGTACTCATTCTGTCTTGCTGCATTACACACAGCTCTTCACTGCCAAGAGGAAGTTTAGGATCACTTTGCTGCATGGTTTGATCTGAAACAACTATTTCCTCTTCATTCATCTCTTAACTTCCACTTTATTTTTGGCTACTGATGCATAACTCTACTTCATCCCCAAAATCTTTACTTTCAGACAGCTCAGATCTATGCTTTCCAACATATCCTAAGTTTTGTCGGCTTTTTTTCCTCTTTTAGCCTGCCTTTGACACATGCTAACAGAGGTCAGCTGGTAGTCTACCCCTTTAACCCAATACAGACTGCAAGAAGCTGAACGGTCTTCTTCATCCTCACAAAGTGTACCGCTGACATCATCATTAGCAACCGCCCTTCACAAATCTCCAAGCCAGTAGAAGTCTTCTCTGCTAACACCTTTTACAGCCTGGAAAAACCCCTTCATCAGCCCTACCATCTGCTGCTTCCTCACCTTTAGTCTCGTGTCACTATTTCTGCGTTGACTAGTGTTATACAGAGATAACCTCATTATGTAATACGCAGAGCGACTGAAAATAGCAAATGAAAAGATAAATCTTCTCCCTGATATTTTATAGCACTCCAACACTTTCCTGCCTATTTTCCCACTTTTTTTTTCATTTGCTTTTCAGATGGGGCTCCCTGTAATAATGCAAATATTGGAAGAAGCGAGATTTCCACTCAGCTATAGCCTAGCCAGCCACAGAACTACCTCCAAACTTCATGTCAACTTGTACTTGTTTTTCTACTGCTTCTATCTAATTAAAAAACTCCTGAGTTTTACAATACTCAAACATTTGTGGGGGAAGACAAATTTTAGAACTATGCATTTTTGTGTTCAATTATGATCATCCCTTGTTCAATTATGATTATCCGTGCTGTTTGGCCGATTTTAATTCCTAACAGTGTAGCTTACAGGGCAAAGTATTAGTACTTGTTTTCGCTACAGGAGAAACTTCTGTTTCTCCATGACACTGTTAATTGTGTGCAACTCTTGTGCCTTCATCCACAATCGTTCATTACTGCAAAAATGTAAATAACTTGCTCTGTTCACTTATCTCTACTTTGCCTTAACAAAAGAGCCTCACAGGTTTTGCACAGTCTAAACTGGTTGCACGCTCTACATGCATATTTGCAATGTATGGAAAACTTTACCCACACGCTCTTCAGCAAGATGTTTTTAGAAAAAACAAATTCTTATATTCTAATCTAGTTATTACAGGTAAATAGTCATGTTTGGAAGATTTTGCTAAATGTTGTAGTGAATATGTATAGTGAATTCTTTCTGCTTTTTGTCTATGTCAAGTTTGATAGAATATCCTTGTCTTACAAAGAGCATCAACAGTGTTGCAAAAATAATAACAGAAATGGAGGACAAGACCTATTTGGACAACAGAGAAAAAATTCTCATATGAAAGTTTCCTTCAAATTGGGTATTTGTTTCTACACTTTCTGTATTTGATAACGCTCATTCATAAACTGGATGATAAAACTACATTAACTTGAGGAGAATGTGGAAACATTTACCAATAACAACTTCCAGTTTCTCTGGTTGAATATGGGAAAAAGCCTCTTATTTAATTTTGTAACTACTGAGATATTTCCAATATTTGTTAGCATTCGGCTGATCATTCATGTGACCATGAGTACTTCGGAGAGTATCAAATGTATAATTCAACCTCTTATTTGCAGCTATTACACAGCTCAGACAGTGGGATAGGATCATCCTGCACAACACAATTATAGACACAGCTTTGTTTTTAGTTGAGGAGTGCAGGTGGATGGGGTAGTGGCTACTTGCAAACAGAAGACTAACTGTTAGAGTGCTCACTTGGAGTGAAGCGACTGCTATTCATTTTCCTTTTTCCTGAGGAAATAAGCTTATATGACATGCTCCAGAAAACAACCTGCTGACCCAGATATAGTCTAAGCTACTCTATATGATAGTGGCATCACCTGAAATGATTCACTAGAAACCAGAGATGTTGCATTCATCCCGCACATTTACCTCACAATTAATAAGGGACCTACTGTGAAGAACGGTAATATACTATGTTGACATACAGGAGGTATTTGTACAGTTTCATGTTACTCCTCTTATTATAGTGCTGGATGAATTAATAAAAGAAAAGTATTTTAATTAAAGAATACAAAACTATTAGAATGAGGGACATCTTTCAATTGTTCACAATGATTCATTAGGCTTCTTATGTCCATAGGCTGCGGGTGGTTGGTTTGTTTGTTGACTTTAAATACAGAAAAGCTGAAATAACATCACTGGGTCTAATAACCTGTGGCTTCTCTATAGGATAGAGGTAAAGACACAATTAAATCTCTATGAAGTTCCATCTACAAGCTGAGGCTTCCAGGGGAGTGAAAAGGATGAGAAGTATGTTTACAAAATATCAGATTGCCTTTCATTCACGGAAAGCCTGACTGCTGCATGGATTAAAGCCAAACTGCAGCATTTGAGCCATACATAGCTTCCAAGGAGTTCAAATTCTGCTCCCATTCTAGGATTACATTACATGATCAGGTCTGAGCTGATACAGAGGCTGCTAGGAAGTAAACAGGGGCTTATAGTCCTTGTGCATACTACAGATCACTTTGCTGGGTCATCTTGGACCCAACTACACATCCGCCACAGGTATCCTCTCTGAATTGTGAACCTGATTTTTTTTCCTTCATTGAGTCTGATACTGCAAGTACAAAGATGTTTCTTCATCACAAAATACTTTCTTAATGGGATAAAAAGGTACAGTATAAAGTAAAAGGGAAATGTGAGTCTCGTGTACCTAGAGAAGGGCAATGAAGCTGGTGAGGGGTCTGGAGCACAAGTCCTGTGAGGAATGGCTAAGGAAACTGGGGTTGTTTAGTCTGGAGAAAAGGAGGCTGAGGAGATACCTTATCACTCTCTATAACTACCTGAAAGGGGGTTGTAGCAAGGTGTGTGTTGGTCTCTTCTGCCAAGTAACAGGACAAGAGGAAACGGCTTCAAGTTGTGCCAGGGGAGGTTTAGATTGGACATTACGAAAAATTTCTTCACTGAAAGGGTTGTCAAGCATTGGAACCGGCTGCCCAGGGAAGTGGTGGAGTCCCCAACCCTTGAGGTATTTAAAAAGACATGTAGATGTGGTGCTTAGGGACATGGTTTAGTGGTGGACTTGATGATCTTAAAGGTCTTTTCCAAACTAACTGATTCTGTGATTCTTTGATAAAGTTTCCAAGACAATGTTCAACAAGGCTTACGAAAAGCTTCTAGGAAGGTAGGTGGGGCCCTTTTATAGCACAGATGGAGAATTCAGTGATTGTCATCCACTTGTAAGTCACAGGTGCATAACAGATCTTGCTATGGGACTGAATTGTTCATGAGTTTAGTAGTTGGGTGTTTGAGCTTTTTTCCCTGTCTAGTTCAATAATCCAATTCTATCAATTCTATCAAAAGTATGTAATATACATAGCAGAAATTAAATGGCATCTTTCATCTATTTTGATTTTGGGTTTGGTTTGGTTTTTTTTTTCCCCAGAAGTCATGGTAGAAACCTCCATCACAACGGTTATTCATGACAGTGCTCACTGTTGACCAAGTCCACAAAAAAAAAAAAAAAAAAAAAAAAAAAAAAGAGAAAAAAAGACATCTTTGTTGCACTGACACTTCAGTATCTCTCCGACTTAAGGATTTCATCACAGAAAACTAGGTAGAGATAAGACCAGTATAAACAATTTAAGACAACTAAGTGTTTAAGTTATTGTGTACAGTAATATAATGCTATATGAAAGTGTTATAGTTTCTTAACAGTTGAATAGGCACTGCTGAAGCAAAGAATGCAATTATGAAAGTTATCACTCTTGTATGCAGGAATACAAAATGCGTACCACTCACTACAGTTCAGACACACAGTTCTATTATTATTACTAATACCATCTTTCTATCCTATTCTGACTTTAAAACTATTCCGTTGTGTTTAATTCCAAATATTTATTCTTTAAGAAGTCATCGGTATTTTTAAAGGAATAAATATATTTTTTTAAATATTACTTTTTATTTGAAAATACTATACATTTTACTTATAATTGTTTTAGAGTTCAAATTGCAAGGTGTGTTCTTTTTTGTTCAAGAATTTTAAAAGCAACTAATTTAAATATGCAAAATTATCTTGAGTTGTTCATACGTGAACTTAAAAGCCATGCAACACAGGAAAATTAAGTAATTATGCCTCCAAGTTATTTACTGCAATTAAGCTCATTTATCATATGCAAATTAGTGCAAACTGGTCTCATTAGTTACTAAATTACTCAATATGAGCTGAACAATGTAGCACTCCAGTTTGTAATGAAAAATCCCTGTAGAGGCAAGCAGTATCAATTAAGCTAATTTGCATATGCAAATATATTCAGTAACTTTTCCTTTTCTCTATATTTAGTCCTACATTTCCTGATCATTCCTGATTATATGAAGAATATGGGGTTACTGACCCTTTTCCACACCTTCTCAATAGCAATGAAGTCAGAAAAAATCCAGGGGCCTTGAAAAAAATTATAAACTTCTTGCTAATTTTTACAACCAGTTTCAGCCAAGTTTTTGACTAGCTAGTACCATAAGTAATATTTTTTACTGGATTTATTATATAAGCAAATATATATACACAGAAACATAAAACTGAAGATGTCTTTACTGAAGTCTACTCTCACTATAACATGACTTTTCAGAAGAATTTAGAAGATAACAAAGCACACAACTTGGCAAATCAAAAATATTTTCAAAAATTAATTAATGTATTGCTATTATCTATTTTTCTCCTCTAGTACAATCATTTCTACTTTTCATCATTCAGGTGATTTTACTTAGAAAACATTTAAAAGACTTTTTGCCCCAATGTGAAGATTCTGATATAATAGTGTCTGGGCTTCCATGTTTTGTGGTGCCTTTTTTTCCACAAGCACACAGTGGATAGTGGCTTCAAACCTACTGTGGGAATCTCTGCAGCATGACATCCAGCAACTGGCTGTGGCTTGGCAATTTTTTGATGTGACTAACTGACACTACTTGCTTGTAGATTCAAGATGTAATATACCACCAGATGCACCTTCATTTCTGTTTTTACAACATCACTATAAATAAGCTATATCCACTTTTAAAAAAATATACTGTATTATGCTTCTCATGTGTCTGTCAATAAATTTTGAAGTATCAAAATATTAGAAGCATTAGAGAGGCTCCTTAATTTCTGAGCTTACACTTAACCCAGTCTTCAAGATATTAATAGCAAAAGGGATTAAACAAACTAACTATTAATTCAGCTTCCTCAGATAGCAGACTCTGAAATCAAACACAGGTATTCCCAAAGTATAATCAAGCTTGTTTACTTCACCTGCAAACAATACTTATCACAATATTGCTTTGAAAATAATTTCTAGGAGCAGCAGACTAAATGAGAACTTGTTAGAACTGTATTCCACCACAGAATCTGTCTGATTGTTGTTTTAAAAATCATTTTGTCTTCTGGAGATTATCTTTCTACCTATTAGACCACAAGGCAGTACTTTGAAGTTCACTCAGATCTGTTCAAAGTAGTGCATTTGAATGCATGATTTAGACTTTCCTTCCAAGTGTTGATTACTCTGCTAAAATAAGACAAGACTTTAACATATCATGATAAACTTGCCACCTTATTAATTCATTTTGTCCTTTATCCATCATCAACAGTCTATTCTCTTTTAAATGTCAGAGTGGAACTTTCTATTATCAATCGAGAGATTAATGGGAGTAATTTGGTAAAAGCACCACCCTCTCTGAAAAGGCCACACCTCAACAGATATTCAATACGATGCTGATGGTAATTTTGACTGAAAATCCTCAGTTATGGGTACAAGTGCAATATAGGGTTTTTTACTAGTACTATGGTAAAGTTATATCCTGAAAACACCTTAATTTATCACATATAAGTACAAAAATAAAAAGCAACAGGAGAATCTAGCTTAAATAAGTGATATAATCACTAATTGTTTTAATATGCAATAAGTGAAGATTTCAAATGTCAAGTAGTTTTCCATGTGGCCATCCTAGGTTTTTTCTTTTTCAGTCATAAAGGACATACCCAATACTTAAGGAATGTAAATCAGTCCCAGTGAGGTTTTATCTAGATATTTGTTATAATTCATATTGTAAAAAATGTATCTTTAGGATACATAGTACATGCTTACATACTCAAAACAACACACTGACAAATTACATAAGCTGAAATACCACAAAACTGCTATTTCTTCATTTTTTCTACACTTATGAGACAGCATAACAGCATTTCTGTCTAATATGCAAATAGAGTACTGTAGATACTGGTGCAGATATCTCTGATATTGTAACAATAACACAAATATTTGCTTACAGAATCAAAAACTTGACCTAGGCCTCTGCCAAGGGTGTACAAGTAAATCACTTCATTCATGATTTTTGTTCCAAAGAGAAATTCATTCTACTCATTAATTTCATGTTTTCCTAAAATTATCTTTGTTGTTATTCTGCATTTAGTTACTTTATAAAGATGTGAAAAATCTGACATTATCCATAGTGCTTTTGAATGCCACATCTGAGTTAGTACAGAGAGATAGCTCTCAATCATTTCAAATTAAGTGGAATATTTCTCATAATATCCTAATTTACCTCTTTCGTACCTCTCAAAAGATAATACACTAAGCAACATATTTGCATTGAGAAGCTGTGTACATTGCTAAATAAGAGCAGTTATGCAGTGCCACACTTGGAAAAGACTATGTGGGTTTTTTTTTTATTTCCGTAGCTCTGGGCTTTTGCCTTGCTGAAAAAACCCATCACATTTGTTCTTAACTGCTTCTGTTCCACGTTTGATTACCGCAACCTAAGAAAGGTTGTATTAACCCTGACAAAACAAAGCATGCGTAAGACCGTTTCCATCAGGTCACTGTTTTTCAGTTTAATCTTCCTGGAATATAATGACTTGTACAGTGTGACTAAATTCCTTGACAAAGATCAAATTAGTTTTTATCTCATATCTAAGGAGACCTAAGAAACATACTGCTGTTCATTTTTTTTCTCTTTGCAGATTGTTGCAAATTTGTGATATATAATTGTGACAACTGGGATATCACAGAAGAAAGCAATGCTCATAAACCAAAGCGGGGGAAAAAATCCCCTAAATCTATATGTGACACATAAGGCAAATGAAAACACCAAAACAAAATACCATTTTATGCACGCATACACACAAATACATAAAGGATTTCTGAGAACAAACACTTACTGTACAGTCGAAACAATAAAATATTGTGATTCAGCTAAATAATACTTGCCCTCCCTCTCATTAACATTCTCCCAACCATGGGCTTTCTAAAAAGAAAGAAATATAAGCTTAAAAAAAAAAAATCTCATTAACATAAGTGCTGACGGCAATACTATTCAAATTATTGGCAGAAATATGACTAGCCAGTTATTTTGATTTTTCTTGGAAAAGCCATTTTTTTTTACCTGTAAAATATGACTTCCCAAATGTGATTCAAATACTTCAATGGCAAGGGCACTGGGACTTCTCCTGCGCTGGGCACCTATAACTGAATAAAAAACAGTTATGTTGCACGGTCTGCACATTCATTTCCAATGCACCTCTGATGATACCACTTGACATTAACTATTTAAGTATGTTCTGCATTTCATACACTAGTGTTAATTTCAAACTTGCCTTACATATAGTAAATAAAATTGGTACGTAATTTTCCGTGACTCAAATTTGAAGGATAAAAGAATCATTAAAAAAAAAAAAAAAGTATTCAAACGTCCAAGAACTCTGGAAATGAATTGTTTATTCAAATATATCCCAAGTCCCTGTAGAAGGTTTTATTGTACACGGTGATGACAGCATGCAGAATTCAGTGAAAAATACTATTGAAAAAGAGGCTACACATAATGTAAATGCTTTGAAATGTGGAGATAAGAACTAAATATTATTCAGGAATTAGGAAGATATGAGAGATTTATCTGAACGGATAAGAACTAAATATTATTCAGGAATTAGGAATTAGGAAGATATGAGAGATTTATCTGAACATGTTATTCATCTTATTTGAAACTGAAACAAAGTAAACACAACATTAAAAAGTCAGCATTTGTAAACACATCTGAGATATCAAAGTTATTGCTACGCATAAGGTAGTGCTGTACTATCCCAGATATCCACGCTAGTTGCTGGAACAGGTACTTCAAACTTCAGCTTCTACAGTTAAATTATATCTTTTAAAAGTACAAAATGACTAATAGGCAGTTATGCTTCGGAGGCAGCAGCGACTACAAAAAAAAGCCCGAGAAACCATAAAATTAAGATTTTGTTAAACTCTCTATGCCAAGAGCACAAAGCCAGCAATTGCGTCTGAGTATAACAAAATGTAGGCACCTACTGCAAGCTGGGGCTTCTTCTTAGGTCCAGGCTGTCTTTGCCATGCGACCAGAGAAAGCTAGAGCTTGGAGAAGAGGGCACGGGGCTGCAGGAACCTTCCCCTCCCTTTCCTGTCTTAGCGCCAAAGCCAGGCATACCCACAGCAGAGAGAAGAGGTGAAGTTCATTCTGCCCCCTTTTAAAACGTGTACAAAAACATATACATCCAAAGACCCTGATGGTCTAACATGTCCGGAACCATCACAGCACTAGTCCATCTTTATGTATTGCTCTCTTTACAACACATGATAAGAAAAATGAAATACCAAGGATCCACTAAAACAAGCAGAATGGATGACTGCCATTACTGAACAGGCTAATTTAACACCAATGAAAACAAAACACAGAGCAACAATTTCTTAGTCTTCTATGATACTGGCTGCCAAACATGATATCAGTAAGAAAAGATAAATGCCAAGTAATGATAGTCATATTGACCTAAAAATGTAATATCATTCCTTATTGATGCTTCATGTAATTTCCTTGCAGGAAATTCTGAGCTATTTATACTGGGCAAACAGGTGGCTTCATTGCTAATAGATTCAGGCAATAGCTCATAATTACAAATGGTGACTGCTGTAGAGCCAGTATTTTCTATATCCTCCTCTTTTCTCTAAGGTATTCAAGGACACAGATTCTCACAACTTAAGAGAAAAGTCTTCTTCAGGACTTCTGCTTTGCACTGCAACTAAAGTTGGTAATAGACCAACTGCTGTACTTGCTTTTTTTATACTAACTTCAGTTCGTATAGTGACTGACCAAACACGTCAGCATAACATCTTTCTTTTAGAAGTTTTAGGTGCTTAGTCAGTCTCATATTTTTCTGTATCAGCCTTCTGATTCTAAATCATTTTGCTTCTCTTTGCATTGTCTAATCTTTTCTACAGCTGTAGTGATGCCTACTATAAGCAGTAATGCTTATTTCATGAAAAAAAGGAGCCCATTACATTTTCTAGCAACTTAAGACTCCTTTAACTTTCCTTTTGGCAGACAGACTTAAAGATGATCCTTTTGTCCTTACTCTGCCTCCAGATACGTTATCAAATGTTTGCTTAAACTGGAATTGTACTTATATTTCTGAGAAAAAACTTTAGCCTTGGTTGTGGGACCAAACAAAATATATAGCACTATAAAGATTATCAGTATTCCCATTATGATTGCTATCAGTTAACACTGTGCTTTTTATGGTCATTGCATTTATAAGCTACCAGAAACAAAAAGGAAATTCACAATTTTGGCCTACTAGGCATTGCTGCATAGTAGTCTCTATAAGCACATCGCAAAAAGCAAAAAAAAACCAGGGAAAACCCAAAAAACCTTCCCTGAAATCATAGAATCATTAATGTTGGAAAAGACCTCCAAGATCATAGAGTCCAGCCATCAACCCAACACCACCATGCCTAGGAATCCTAAATCTAATCCTACTATCCTACTAATCCTACTAAATCCTTTAGGTCCTTTCATTCTTCCATCTAAACTGTGTTATATTTTCCACACGTTGTCTGAACACATCACCATTTGCAATTTGCCTTCCGATTCATTTTCTGTTTCCTGCCCCATAGCCTTCCTTTACAATCCCCTCGCATTTTAAGTTGTATCCATTACATACTGAATATCGCTTCCAGTTCTATGATGCTAATTGTTAATTGCAGGGTTCTTAGCACTGAGTAACTTGAATAAAATGCACGAAGACAGCACAACACTTTTTAAAACAGCATCTTTAACCTCAAATTATGTTTACAGGTAAGTCATCAGTTCTTCATACTTGGGACACTCTTAGTTCTATAGCTCAAATGAAAACACTTCAAGGTCAGTGATTTAACTAGAAAATATGAGTGGGACAGATCTCAGCTTTAAAATTTGTCAATTAAATCCTCTATCAGTGCCTGCATCCTGGTGGGTAGCATACATGTAGACAAATATCTTGTAGTACTTCCATGCCGTTCAGTTCATTGACAGTTTTACAGCAGTAGAACTCCTTGATATACGTGTCTTCCTTAGGTGAAGTGGGGTAGTAACGACAGTTCCTAATTTTACAACCAGCATAAATAGGTTACACAGAAAACCATTATGCTTTTGGTAGCCACATACTGCAACTCTTTCATTCATTTCCCTAACTATCATTCTTTACATTTTGAGGGATGAGACAAGAATATTGAGATAAATCCAGAATAACGGGAACAAACTTATTTTACTTGTTCTTCTGGCTTCACTGCCTCATTATTTTACTTGAGCTTTCAAGATTTCTTGATACCTATCTGCATCAGAAGAAATATATTATTTGGGGTATACAAATGCATATCATATTGACACCTTTCAAAAACATGGCAATCTCACAGTGCAATGACAGCACAAAGCCTCTTACTCGTGCTGAATGCATTGTTGGCATGACGATAGAGGAAAGGAAGACGTAGACTGAACCAGTTGGAGTAAAAAGCAGGCCTCTGTGTTATTTTATTCTAAAATTTCAAAGCATAAACTATAAATACTGAACTGGCTTCGATCACATAATCCACAGCTAGTCATCTCCCCGTCTCTCACCCCATGGATGGAACCACGCACAGCCATAGCTCAGCTGCTCACGGAAATCTTGGATTTAGGATTTATCTCACATCTGTAAATCAAAGTAGCTCAACAACCTTCACAGACCTAAAGATCTGGCTGTGCATCTTTTTTAAAAATGTGGATTCTGTTTTAAATGCAGACTCTCTACAGAAACAAAGTACTGCATGCATGAAATAAATTTCTTCTTCTAAGTAACAGGAAGTAGGGGAAATTAGGATGCTGAGAAGGCTGAAACGTGTGTACCAAACTGCAACAGGAGTCACAAAGGCAACAAGTTCCAAACCCAGGCCAAATTTTTCTTCCAAGCTTCTTGTGTTTTACTGGTGTGAACAAACGTCTCTTCATATTTTATACGGTCTACACTTAATTGACAAAGTTTAAGGTTAGAATGCACAACTTTGGTTAATCATAAAGTTCACTGAACCAATATTTGTATTAAATAATTACTGTTAATAGTGACAAGAAGATAGAAAGATCATTTTCACACATGCACTTTTGTAGTGCTGGAGCAGAGGTATCTCTCTACTAAAATCTTTTACTTTCCATGGCATTGGAAGCATGACTTTTACTATCCAGACTTACATGTCTATTCCTGGCATAGGATTATTCCATAACAAGCTATTAACAAGGAAAAAATTCTAACTGCTCACTAATTCCTCTTTAAATTTCTTCCTTGGATGACTAATCTGGCTATGCATGAGGTGAAGGAAGAACCACATCCCTTTCAGTGTATCTTGGGGGCAGTCTAAGCATGCTTAATGCAAGCTCAAGAGCATTTGCAATTGTGCTAGGATGAGTGGAAAACTATGGAAAAGAAAAACGTAGACTGCCTAACAATGATTTCCATGCATCCCGAAGAGAGAGGATTTCCTCTTAAACTCGGTTCTAAGTTATTGGAGCACAGAATGACCAGAGAGTGGTGTTCACAGTGACTTTCTACTCGCAGAGTTCTAATTAAACAGAAGCAGTATTCCTTGATCACTAGGAGTGAAAGCACATATCACCAGCACAATAATCAATTCCCCCTAAAATACTTTTGTGAGACTTTGCATGCCACCTTTCAACATAAATTGGTTTTGTTGTAAGTTTGGTAAAATTCAGATCAAGAGTTTTTAAATTCTTTTGCTCTGATAAGAGTTTTAAAACTAATTTTAAAAACTATTCTGAACTTTTAAATTAATTCTCCTGAACTATTATTCAGTTACAAAGGCTTTTTCTCAATTAGCCTCAAAATCCTTGTTTTTCTATTTAATTTTGTTGACTTTTCTGAGCAGCACCTTTCTGTATGCTTGGAAGCAGAGGCGGACATAGGGCCACCCCACTGCACCCTTTTAGGTAATCTGCTGTCTGAAGAATTATAAAAAAAACAGAGCTCATGTTTCACTCTTTTGATCTTGAAGAGCTCTAATTATGACTGCCAATGAAGTCAGACTTTAATTAGCAAAGCCTGAGCAGATCTACATAAATATGAAAGTTTGTAAACACCCCACCAAAAAGAACTTTATCTGTTTTATTCACAAAATATGTAACCATATCAGGCTACTTTCATAGAAGCTTCACATAGGGTTGGCTAATATTCATCCCCATAGGAATCAACAAAATATACGATCATTTCAGATGAGAGAGCATAAGAAGCAGAGTTGTCGGACTTGTCTCAGATGACTGTATGTGCAAAGCAGTTCGCAGCATGAGCGTGGCTATAATCCTTTAAGTATTCTTTTCCAGAGTTTTAACTTTTTTTTGTTTCAAAGCAGAAAAAAGGTCTATAGAAATTACAATACAATTTCTAATACATTTTCCTTGATGTAAAGTAGATTCTACATTAAAATTTATCTTTTGTTATTTTTAGGAACAACCCCAAATGCTCATGAAAGAACAACACAAATGAATGTGATAATCAGGGTGGTTTTAGAGGAAAAGGCGAGATTGTCATCTTAAAACCTTGGGGCTTTCCTATGAGACAGAACAAGTAATTTGGAAATGCTTATAAGCTGTGTTTTAGAAAAGACGGGCACTGACTGAGGGGCTAAACTGAACAACAGAAGATGCAATGCCAGGGAAGGACAGTGTAACCAACCTTAGGCTCATAAGGAAATGCCAGTATTTCTGTATGCTAGCATCCACAGAAGCTTTTTTTTTTAATTAATTCTTTTACTTCATATTTAATACCTTTTGATGGACATGGGTTTTTTCCACTGATTGTTCTTTGCTATCCCATTTATGACTGATTCTAAGTTTTGAAAGATATCTCCAGCAAGAGTGAATTCCTCTGCCTGACGTGTACATTGAGGACCTAAGGCATAGATGATGTGTATTCAGGTCCTGATCTAAAGAGAGATGAATGATAGGCACCCAGAGTGATGAAAGCAGAGATGTTGCCCTCTGATTTGGAAAGGGTATCTAGAGAAAGTAAATGATGTCACCAGTCTACCTCACCATAAGCCATCATATGATCCAAAATTTAGGTGTCTCATCCACCTTCACAGATGGGAAGAAGAAATAAATCTCAGATGGAATTGCAACATATGTGGAAAGGTATTTTATCTTGGTTTAGTAAAGCTAAGGGAATCATTAATGCTGTGCCATTACCAACTAAGTATCACAGCAATAAAGTATCAGAACAAATTTGTCACAAAGGGCGACATGTAAGATGCATAATGCAATATATGATAATCAACTTACAAAGCTAACAATGGCATTTCAAATCTATTTTTTGTGTACACGAATGCCTATTATTCTAGATGTCCATCTTCTGGTCACTGGTACAGAGCATGTATTCATTACTGAGAAATCCATGGTTGAGAAAGTAAACTGAAACTTTCCATGGAATAACAGAGTAGTTATCAAGAATGTACTGGTTAATTAAAGAAAATGTTATGCAACACAATTACGAATGTGTTTTATTATTTCCAGTAGTTCATCTATGATATTTCACCAAAAGCTCCAGGAATTAAAGGAATTTTTAGTAAATTTTGCTTTTCAAATTCAAGTTGCTTAATACTTTTAAACTGTTTTTTATAGTTTTTTAGTTTCAATAACTTAAAACCTATCAAAATAAAATTTTGTCCAAAACCCAGAAAGTACTATATCACTTCTTAATTGGACTGGAATCAATGGATTTGAAGACATACATTGTGTCCTCCCGTTGAAAAGATACAGAGTGAATGGAGAACTGACACTAGGTAAGCAGTTGTCTTAGTGTAAGTTTTTATCTATTTTATGAGCCTGTTCCTTTTCCTTTCCTGATTATTTTCATCTGGTTTATACGTCTGCTCCTTCCCTCAGGATTTGTTCTTCGGGGGGGGTGGGGGTAGGGAGGGGTGGGAGGAGAAGAGAAGATTTCTTAGGTCTTAATGTCTCCTTTTTCTTTTCTGAACTTCTTAACATTAAAAACCTCAAGAATGAAAGTTAAACGCACCTAAACAATAGCTATATCCGGGATTTTTATGTTCTCTACTTGATAACTAGCACCGTTTCTTAATTAGCACGCACTTGTACGTTTTAAGAGTTTATTTCAGAGATTTTTTCTTTTCACTGTGAAGGATGCAGTCTTTGCTGTGCAAGAATTTCCAGTCATCTAAGCAAAGTGAGTTCTCCATCTGTGGCTGGGGGAGGGAGCACTGGCCTTTCTCCCACACTGTAGTAGTTACTATAGGAACTATTGTGCCTCCTTCAAAAGGGCTACAGACAGGGTGATTAAAATTCTTCATGGGAGAACCCCCACTCTTCTCCTTGACAATGAAATTCTTCAGGGAGAGGGCTAAGCCTCCAGTTCAAGAATGGCAGCACCTGAGGGAGTGATGTGGCAGAGAGAATCACAACTGCTTTAAATTGAAGCACAGGGAAAAAATACAAGGGTCTGCACTCCTGCATTAATTTTCTTCCCCTCCCATGAAATACAGGAACATTGGCCAAAGCTCCTGAGAAACAGGAGAAGGAAAAACTTCATGCAGCCTCCACCATGCAGAGGACAGTGCAGAAAGTAAAGAACACATAATTTCCTTTAAAATCAATAGCGGGAGAAACAAAAGAACTACACCACCCATAAAACAATTAAGGGTAAATATTAACATTCACTCAGGCCATTGGCTTCTACCTAAAGCAGCAAAACGCACTCTGATGTGGAAAGGAGGGACCAATGTCTCTGATACAACTGAATTAGAGCTACCTCCCAGGGTTAAACTCACTTTATACTGATCGTTTTACAAATAATCACGTTGTCTTTTGCTCCCAAAAATGTAGGTGGAGGAAGAATTTATACAGAATATAAATAAGAATTGTCATCTGAATACAGACTGGTCACTTATATGGCGCACTCACAAACAGATACAATAAGCAGCAGATAACTCCACCTATTCTTCAACCATAGGTCAATATTATTAGATGGCAGCAGTCTTAAAGAAAAGAGAAAAATGGCTTTACGTTTCAGCCCAGAGAGGATGAGTCACAAATAAGGGGCAATGTGAAAAGCAGCACAAAAATGTTTTTAAAACTGTCAAAAAATTAGATGGGATGGCTGAGAAAGTGCTGGTAGAGACAGCTGCAAGTAAAAGATGCTTTAGATATTACTGTAGCTTTAATGAAATTGGATTCAATAATTAAAGTGAGATAGGAACTTCCCAGGAAATCCAATTGCTGTAAAGAGATGGGGGAAAAAAGTCTACAGGAATATGGAAAAGAAAGAGGCCAAGTAGAGACAGATGTGTGAGGCAAGGGAGAGAGACACACAAAAGCGGGCTGAATCGAGGGCTTAAAAACCTAGGAATAAGCAGGGCTTTGGACAAATACCCACTCTGCAAGATTTGGCTCTACCAGTGGAAAAATGCATAAACATCACGATAGCATGAGGAAATTCCTTAAAATTCAGTTGCCTGCCCAAATGGGTGATGAGTATGGATTACTTATTTAGATATAACAATAAGACACTGGAGTAACAGTTCTATTGTCTTATTTTTAAACTAGTATTAACATTCCTCTGGGAAGAAAACTGCTGTCACCCCTTTCCAGCTTCAGTGCTACAGAAATGGTTAGTGTCACTGATTCTGTTCTCAGGAGGAGGACAGGGTATTAACATCAAGTCAGAACAGTGTTATATAGTGTCAGACTATACTTGCTGGTACAACTAAGAGGCCTACATCTGTTGTCTTGCTTTTTTTTCCAGTCTGATCCCAAAGGTTCATGTTATGACATTTGTAACATCTGCTACAAATGCGGAGGTAAGTCAGGCACAACCTTATTACTTCCAATCTAACGCTCCATCCATCCACAGGGCTTTCATATGCCACTAGTATGTCAAGGGGACCAAAAGCTGTTCGATCTACATGAAGCAAGGTATAATATATTTCTGAAAGTCAAGAAGAAGAAATCTGGCTTTGTTACGTCTCCCCTTTTTTGTTGTCTTAAATCTTGGCAGTGTTATTTTTATTTCAGAATCTTCTGTGAACAAAACAGGCAAGCTGCTCCTCCTTAGAGCCAATACAATTGCCTTTTTATGCCTTAGACAGTGGTGTGCTGCAAATGTGCAAGCTGTGATTCACATCCTCCCTGTTTTTACTAACACTGAAACACATCCAGCTTCCCCTAATGAGACCCTCCTATACAGAGGTCTGCTTTCTTGCATAGCCCTCTTTTCCTTCCTTACTTCTCCCTCTATATTGGTGGGCTCACTGCACAGTTTAATGGACAAACCTAACTTTTTTCAGTGCTCAGTGGAAAAATATGACTCCTGACAGACAAAAATTACTTACTTCATCTGTGGTAAGAAAAAGAAAATTAATAAGGAAAAAAAGTAATAAGATGCTTTACAACTGGTATTCTTTCCATTAGCTTCTCATTACTATTGGTAGAGTAACAGATGTGAGCTTTTATTGATATATCCACAGCACTTGAAGATTTAAATACTTAACTGTTAATGGCCTAAGAAGATACTGTATGCCACAAGGGCTATGTTATCACTGCCAAGTGGGATGCTAAGGCTAGGCATTTCACAACTGTCTGCACAGGAAGCCAACCCTTCGCTATGTGGCTACAACCGCCCACTGAATTTTCTTAAGAAATACATATAACCTCTTCTGACAGCAAGTGGAATGTAATTTTAGAAAGTAACAGCTTAGGTAGCATGTTCAACACTCAGTATCAGGCACCAAAAAAGAGGCAAATTTCACATTTGATATAGTCATTTAAATTCAAAACAAGGGCTACAGAACAGTGCATGGTAGCAAAGGAGAAAGAAAACCCTGCAGCACCTGATGCAAGCAGTTACAGGTTTTGGTCACCTGCACTCCTAGCACACTCACTTTTTTCTGTCATACTATCACAGGCTAAGTAAAAGGAAGCTCCCTGTCTAAGGACAACACTAAGAACAGACCCCCTTATGTTAAATGAACACTAAAAATTAAAAAAAAAAAAAACATCAAACATTGCTATTGGCAAGTGTAGGAGTTGCATTCACCAGGGGAATACAAAACCCAGCTATGATGTAACCAGACAATTACTGATTAATGCATCATTATCCTACCAAAGTAGGCAACATACTGAAATGAATCCAAGTGCACAACTATTTATAATTGTTTCTAGTTCTAAGGTGAATTTAGGGCTTTCCTGCTTTTACAAACTTGGTTTTGTGACTGGTGCATGCAGGTGGTGGATTTGTTTGTACGCTACATGCCTTTTTTTCTTTTTGCGAGGCAGTCAGAAAAAGATATAATGAAGATTCATAAATGAAGTGAGACTGGGTAGAAGTCTGCAATCAATCCACATTTTCAGGGAAGAAATCTGTATTAGTTGCCAAAACTGAACCATGTAATTAACTGAGGATTCTGGTAAGAACCAACTGTGCCACTAGTCAATTATTTTTGCTTGTCTTCCAGCTGCTGCTTCTCTCTGTTCATAAGGGAGACTGCAAAAAAATGCAACTATTGAGAATTTGGTGATTTCAAAAAATAACTGAAGAAATGTAAAGAGATTACCAAGACCAGCTGTAGTAGAACTATAACACATGCTTAAAATCTATTGCAACTGGTTCTTAATTTCTCACTAGGAAAAAAAAAAAAAGAAAAAGAAATTTTCACCAAGAAGTTTTGTAAGAGCTAAAATAGTATTATTTCTGAATTGCTGAGGACTGAAAAATGACCATGCATAAGCTACACCAGAAAACCCCAAGTCCTAATGAAGCAGTCTTCAAGGGAAGTGGTCATACCCATCAGAATACTGGTTAAGTCCTTACAACTAGGAGATGGAACCGCTTGTTTTTAAAAGCACTGCTGCTTATAAAAAATAAAAAAAAAGGGTTGATCCAAAGCCCCTATAAGGAAAGGAAAAGACTTTCCAGCACTTTGGATCAGGTTCTTAATATAAAAAAGTGTGCTACCATTTGTAAGAGTCTGTTTCAACAGTTTTTAAGGAAACAGAATCTCATGGAAATCCCGATGACTAGTAAGAAGGATAGTTAAATCTTTACTGGAAATAGTGATATGGTCTTTAAATTTTTGTTAAGGTTAAAAGAATTGATACAGTTCTTGATGAACAAGGTTGAAAATAAATTAGAAATAAGAAGTTAACATATTTTCTGTTATTATTATTATTATTGGCTCCAGAACATGACTGGTGTTTCCCCTTTTATACGCAAGTAGGATCTTTTATAACAGTCACTTGAGAAAAGTCCAGTTTCCTTCACCTTTGGAGAGCACCTACTAGGGACCTATAGAACAGTTTGATCAGAAGACAGCCAGAATAGTTATGGAAGCGAGAGCTTAGAAATGAGAAAACAGGAAGCAAATTCTCTACAGCCAAAGAGAACGTTGTGTGTAGGCACAACATTCACTTCAGCAGAGTTGCATTCATTAGCATCAGGAATGAATTTAGCTCAAGATTATTTCTGCAGTGAGGACAAATAATCCTTTTATTTGATCATGTCATAGCTAAGATTCACACTTACTACCTGCAAAAGTCAAGCCTGTCCTGCTGTAAGACAAGCAGCATGGAATTCACAGTTCAAAATATACCTTGAACACCTTAACCACCAAAGTTCAGTAGGTTCTGCTAGCCAGATATTTTGGTATTCTTTAGCAAATGAACTTCAAGGCATCAGAATTCATTCCCCACACAGTACTTGAATCAGACATGGACACAGATGGTTACCTCGACTTTGGGGGCAAAGTTTCGTTTTGCAAGATAACACTCTAAGTCTTTAAATCAGTTCTTTCTCACTTTTGTGAGCACTGATAAATATATCTCTTTTTTTCTTTTTTTTTTCTTAAGAGCTTTACAATTATACTGATAATGTATTGCATTTAGATAGTTTCTCAACAATTACATTTTATTATACACCCACCAAACCTAAGGTAATACACGTATGCATTTGCTATAAAGTGAAATAATTTGCTTGATATAACAGCTCAATAGTTTGTGAGCTGAGATTTTACTGAAATAATATCCTTGAAATTCTGTTCATATTTTGCTGCTTTCCAACATCACCTTTTAATTCTTAAACATATTATTTCTCGTGCTGCCTCAGTCCAGCTGAAGAACTAGATTTTCACAACCATGTAATTTGTAACTGAAGCTTATTAATTTAAACAGAAAATACTTTTTTTCCAGAGTATAATACAATATGATACTTAAACTAGAGAGTTGAATGAAGATGGCTCAAAGTCAACACAGAACACACTTTTTTTTCTCTCCTGTCACCTACAACCTTTATACATCCTTCAGAAAAGCTAATGAGTAACACCTGACACTGTTTATCTATTTTTCTTATTTATTTTAGTAACCTCCTAGAAGACAGTTTGTATTCTGACATTTTTCATTACGAATGTGCTAGTTTAAGGGCGTTTTGGATTATTTTAAATTGTCTGCTGTATATCAAACAACACCTGATTTTGTTAATAATACCTGAAAATCTGAGAAATTTACTTGTAAAAAATACATTTCCACTCAACAACACTGTAGGAGGACAAGTCAGAAATGCAGTGAGTTATTTTCTGTGAATACTGACAAACAAGTCTTTCAATGCAAAGGCTTTGACTTACAAATGCATTATTATTGTAAGGTATATTCTACTTCTCTCCACAAATAAGGCGGAGAATGCATTAGAAAAATTAACTATTGAGCAAAACTGCCCCAACTTTTCCAAAAGTATCACTGAAAAATTCTGTTTCAAACTTCTCTGAGAATAATTTTCACATAATAGTGACTCCTCCTTCTACAGGAGAGGAGGAATCTGAGGAATGAAGAGGCACCTACATGGCTGGAAGAGGCAAAGACAGACATTGCTGTGACAGCTCACGGTCAGATGTCTTCTGAAGAGAAAGGCTTATTTTGGTGAGTGATGACTTCAGAAAAAAAGAGTAGTGGCTTCTTTATAGATAAAAGGAAAAGTGGATGGCAGAAAGAATAGACTGAAAAATCAAAACACTCGTAATAAAGGAAAAAATAATTTGAAGAATGTAAACTGAAAAGAAGAATTCGGAATAATCTAAACAGAATTATAAAGCTGTGCCTTGTTTTAAAGCCCTCCCAAAAGCAGCATGCAGCAAAGAGGTGGTCTCCACTGCAGTATTTGCTCAAGGTGCAGCTTCCTCAGCTTGTACCTCACCCCTGTTCTCAAACAGAAACCTCTAGTTCCACTGAGGTGATGTTTTAAGTTCCCGAGTTAGCTGACACTTCAGATGGCCACTTGAGTACTGCTGACACTGGAGCTAACAAGGCAACAGGGACCCAAATGCACTCCGAGCTGCATATACAACACACCCGTGTTGCTAATCCATTTGTTCTGTGGGGTTTGAACATCCTTTTGAACCACTGGCACGTAATACCTTGAGCTAAGCTAAGGGTAGGTCTTTACAGTCACAATGTATGCAAACGTGGACTAGCTGTAAGTGGGTTAATGTGGCCACTGATGAAGGTCTAGCTGTGCTAAAAAAGACTATGAAACTTTCCTAAGAAGCAAGATAAAATAACTTTTTCATCTCTGTGTTACCACAGCTGGGCTGCTTCCAGTCCCTGAGCTAGTTTATGCTGCTGTGTAAACATATTCTGTCTAAAGAAGAATTGTTAATTAATTCTTAATTAATTTGTTAAAAGTTAATGAAGGAAAACCCATTGTACAAATAATGCTGGAAAGGACTGAGCACAACCTTTTTCCATCTCATGTTTTTCTCTTTTACATTACCTCAGTTCATCTTTTCTTTCCACACTTTTCCTGTTTCTTCCCTTAATTTTCCTATTTCACACTAGCTTAGTTGAAATAGCACTTTCAACCACATGTAAGTTTGTTAGGAGAAAGAAGTTGATTATGATCAGAGGACATGAAGTTGTATTGTGGGAGGTGAAATGGATCACTTTCTCAGGCATGTGAAGCTCCAGAAGGCAACATAGCTGGGAATGAAAATACTGAACCAGATATTTATGAAGTTGAAATGGCTGAACAATTTAAGTTTGCTTACTAAGCATGTACCTACACACACACACCCATCCCCAAATCCTCAGACACTATTCCAAAAAGCCTTGTCCTGGAGGGACTTTAAAAAAAAACATCATAGCTTTCATTAAAATCACACCACAAAGAAGCTTCTATTTACTCCACCAAAGTTTCAAGGACTCTATCAAGGGGGAGGTAGCCTCTTGCCTCATTTTGTTATTGATAGTGGAGCTCCAAAGGCTTCTGACCTACCCTTGTTTTCAGATTAATGACCTAAAAAATAATTTCTCTGTGCTGGGGAAAGTGATACATTTAAGGTCTTCCTCAAAAAGTGCTGGCCAGAAAGGAAAGTGAAGTTGTATTATTCCATGCATCATCAGAGAGCTGCGAATCAAGTGTCAGAATACAATTCACAATATCAGCTTTTAAATTGTATTTCCTTAGAATCCATATTACAAATATATGGAACGTACAGCAATTAATGAAAACACAATTTCTCCCACCAATTTTTGACTTTGGTTACTATATTGTATTGTACTATATTGACAATAATTACTGTTTGGGCTCAACCTAAGGGTATATTTTTGTCCTTTAGTAAACACCTGAAAAAATTCCCAGGGAAGTCCAAAACACTTTAATTTAATTAATCAGAAAATAGAACCAGGTTTTATGATGATGCCTATAGCAGCAAAAAGTCCAAATATCACCACCTCCTTATGGGAAAAGGGCAACATGCCATCTTATAAGCTCCAGCGCTATTCAAAGTGTGATACTGAATGCACAAACCAGGCATAACACTACCTTGTGGACAAAATCATCCACCAACTTTTTCATAGAATCATAGAACAGTTTGGGTTGGAAGGCACCATCAAAAATAGTTTAGTCCAAATCCCCTGCCATGGGCATCCTTTGCTATCTCAGGTTGCTCATAGCCCTGTACAACTTGACTTTGGACACTTCCAATGATGGAGCATCCACAACTTCTCTGGGCAACCTGTTGTCTCACCACACTCCTCCTTATGCCCAATCTAAATCTACTCTCTTTCAGTTTAAAACTGTTACCCTGGTATGGATTTATGCACGCTGGCCACTGTAACGGGGTCCGACCCTAGGATCCCACCTAATAAAGTCCAAGTAAAGGTTTCCAATTCCTCTTTTCTTAGTTCTCAGGTTACAGCTTGAGCTGGGTTCTACTAATGGTAAATGAGACTATTCAGAGAGAATAATACAGTTAATCAAACTTATTCTATAACAGTCCTGTCACTACAGGCCCTGGTAAAAAAATCTTCCTCCATCTTTCTTATAAGCTCCCTTTATATACTGAAAAGCCACAATAAGGTCTCCCCAGAGCCTTCTCTTCTCCAGGCTGAACAATTCCAACTGTGTCAGCTTTTTTTTATAGGAGAGGCATTCCAGCCCTGTAATCATTTTTGTGACCGTCCTCTGTACCCACTCTAATAGGTCCATGACTTTCTTGCACTGGGGACCCCAGAGCTGGATGCGTTAGTCCAGATGGGGTCTCATGAGAGCCAGAGTAGAGGAGGATAATCACCTCTGTTGATATGTTGGCCATGCTCCTCTTTATGCAGCCCAGCATACAGTTGGCATTCTGGGCTGCGAGTGCACATTTCTGGCTCATATCCAATTTTTCATCCACCAGTAGACTCCAAGTCCTTTTCCACAGGGCTATTCTCAATCAATCCATTCCCCAGTCTGTACTGATATTGGGGACTTCCCTGTCCCAGGTGCAGGACCTTGCATTTGGCCTTCTTGAACTCCGTGAGGTTCACTTGGGCCTATTCATGTTTCTTCCTCTGGAACCACATGAATGATGGGAAGCGGCATCAGAGCACAACTTCAAGTAACATTGCAAAGGCAACGTGCTTAATTTGGACATTCTTGCCAGCAATATCAACAGGCAAGAGACCAAATACTAGCACTTGCTGATCATATGCTTTTGCATCTGTTGACTATCCAGTTTGAGACTGTCTTCTTACTCCTAGCTCATTTCACGCTAGCTCCTGTACAACACTCCGAGTCCAAGTCATATTGCATTAAACTTACTGAAAACTACTGTGTCTGGCATCAAGCCTTTTTGGCAACTCCTGGAAATATTTAAACTGATTTATTAATTGTTTCTGAATTTCATCCTTCAGTTTACGGAACTAAAGTTGTTTAGGTTTATGAGTTTGACAAACTTAAAAGGATGTTTGCAGCCGACTTAAAACAATAAATTTTCGCTAGTCACTTACTTCCAAAAAGTAAATAAATACTAAGTAACTATTTTCCAAAACTGTGAGTGAAGTGAATCTTTAGCAATCCCCCCAGTACATCATGCCTTGATACTTAGATGTGCATTTTTAAATTTAAGCACTTTGGTAAACTTCCTGCAATAATTTAAATACAGAAGCTAATAGGACAAGGAGTATATCTGAAATAGTGTGCAGGGTAGATCCCTATTCAAGTAAAACCTCTTAATCTCACGTTTCTGCAAATTGTTCATCCAATAAAGGATGTTCCTAGGAGAGAAATGGGGTATGGGCTTCTATGACTTTTGAAGTACTTCTTGTCCAAAACATTTTTGTAAAGGAGTTATTCAATAAAGGTGGGTTTATATATGTTTTATACTGCAGTACTACACATAATTGTGTGTTCAGTAACTTGTCATAATATAAAATTATCTAAACTAATAAATGATTCATAGCTCTAAATATATCCTATTATGGATGAAGTTTAGCAGGGAGAACAAACTTTATTTGCATTTAAAGTTAGAACAATTTTGATGGTATTTAATGTTTCTCAACATGCAGAGATTTATTGCTCCATTCTTTGTTGAATAATAGTTTTCTTAGTTAATAAAAAGAGATGCCATTTCAGTTTAAAACCCAAGAGAAACACAAAACTCCATGGAGCCCCTTGGAATAACTTGCTGGAGTGATTTCCAGATTGAAATGCACTAACCCAGATACTCCCATCCACATAATAGTATAGACATAAAGGTCTAGATAAACAGAGGAAGACCCTGGAAACATCCCCTAAAGCCTTCTGTCCACCCTATTCTGCAAGCATGATTGACTGTGTCATGTTTATTGTTAGCCCATCTGGACAACAGGTGCAGTACTTAATGGCCACAGTGTATTTGATTATTGACTAGTGAATATTTCTGCATGGCACAATAGGCTGCAGGCTGACCCTCGGTAACAAACAGACTTCCTACCCATTTCTACATGCAAAATCTCAAGACAAAAAGAAAACAGTTTTAGGATTTTAACCTATCTGGAAGTTTGGTACAGAGCTTCCCCATACAACTCAGATCCGCTAAATACTTAGCTTGGCAGGCTTGTATAGAGTCTATTAAAGGGAAAAAAAAAAAGGTGCATGAATTTCAAGCTTGGGGGCCTCTAATTACCTTGTGCTTAAAGTTTAACTACAAAACGTAGATAAATTGCTGCACTAAAACCACAGAAGATCCTCCACCCGATTTGTGCCAATGTATCTAAAGCTCAGCGATGCTGATCCCAGGGAGACTTTTCTACTTAGTCCTCAGAGAATTAATTTTGGACCCGTTTCTAATGAGTATATAAAGGATTACTTGGATGTTTTGGTAAAGCTACCCAATAAATTAGTCAATCTGAAATTTTATTAGCCGCAAAGCATTACAGCGGTCATATAGCTGCAGAACACTAAGGGAATTGAAGGCATATTAGTCATTTATTTAGGCAGATACCAGAGATCAGTACTCAGTACAGGCTGTTAGTTGTAACATTAAGCTAATTGGCTAATAGTTGCAGCAGTTCTTATAAGGTTTTTGTACTGAGAGGTGTGACCCCTTCTTGAACCAATTTATGTAAACCCAGAGGGAGTCCTAAATTTATTCCAGTTTCATGAATGCATGGTCTGGATTAAGAAACCAAAAGCAAAAAGAGTATGCATAAGAACCGCTGTGTCAACCAAACACCTACAATTTACATGCTGTTGGCTTGAAAACTTTCTGTTTAACAAATTACTTAAGATAATAAATGTTTAAAATAAATGTAACAATTTGGTATTAAAAATGTTCATATTTCATTCAGTGCATATTGCGGGGCTGCGTTTTTTGGTTTTTTTTTTCTTCTCAACCATACCTTTGGCTATTTATCTAGTTACAAACTTTTATAGATGTGAAATATTTTAAGAAGTCCTCTGGAAATGGCCTGAGGTAATTTCAAACTTAACAGACCCTGTCCCACCAGAGCTCATTACAGTGAATTTTATAACAAAGTACCCTCTACTTAATTTTCAGAGCTTAGCCAAGCGTACTAGAAATGCAGCTGCATTAAGTGCAATTAATGGTATAATAAAAGCAGTGGAGGGCTGTTTAAGACTCAAGAAACAGCAGTAAACAGGGGCTCCATGTTCTCTAACAGCCAGTGATGTGTCAAAGTGCCAGAAGTGTG
>NW_009260791.1:6716612-6719023 GCF_000687185.1 Egretta garzetta
GGGGGGGGAAATCTTCTGTCTTTCAACAAGCCCACAAGTATACAGTGGAAAAGGATAAAAAATATTCCCTCCAGTTATGCCACTAGCATCCCCCCTCTCTCTTGGAGCAGGAGTCCAAAACAATAAACTCATATTCCCACCAGTGAAGAAAATAGGCAAATTCAATTCCATAAAAAGTGAGACTAATAGTAAGTGACTCATATAATACACAGAATGATCTCATTTCATAACTAACAAAGTTTACTGTCAAATGACAGAAAGGAAAAAGAAATATCATTTTTGTGACAGGAAATAATAGCAGCTTCTTATTTAAAATAAAACAACCCACAACATAACTGGGCTATTGACTATGAAAGCTCTGCAACTGTTAAACATGGAATTATCTTGATAACAAAGCCAGCACTCCTGGCAATTAAATGAATTCTTGTATGAAACTAAAAACGAAAAAGTACATTCAAGACAGAAGACAACTGACCTCTCCTGGCTAATTTCTGGTAGAAGACAACTGACCTCTCCTGAAGAAATTAGTGACTAAATTCTTCTATGTAGGACTAATCTCTCTCTCTCTCTCTCTTTTTTTTTTTTTTCTTTTCTTAATCTTGAACCTTATTTTCATGTATTTATCTCAACTATTTACTTTGACAGAAAAAAGATCTATGTACTCATACAAATGAGCAGTTAATTCTTATGAGTCGTCCTTCTGATTTGCAGAAAGTAAGTGGCTTACAACCTGGCTTTTTGGCAAAATTTGAAAGTGTAAAAGGGCTTGATTATCCATGGCCTGGAGATATCATAGTCACTTATTTTGCACACAGTGAATATATAAAAATTTTACATGAGTGCTGAAGGTAGAAAAAAAATTCTGATTTTGTACTCTGCACAAGAGTAACAGATTTCTAAACTGGGAAATAAAAACAATTTCCAATTTGCAGTGCGTAAGTAGTGTCAAATAGAAAAGCAACAAGAAAAGATGCAGAATTTCAACACATTTTCTCCCAATAATGAATAAATGAAGTAGACCAGCTTTTGTGTTATGCTTCCATTTTCTAGTAAAAAATACACACTAAGCATATTTTGCCTATCTTTATAGTTGATTTCAGGTTTTAAAGGCTACGGATAACAAAATAAATAAATAAATAAATAAACAAACCCTACACTGCTAGCAATATCCAAGCTAACTCTGGCTGAAAATCCCATATATGGACTTAGAAATAATCAACAGTACATAGAAAGACAAATAAAAATTACTTTCACAATAGATCTCATTACTGACTCAGAAATACATAGAAAAAATTAAACACCGACATTTTTCCTGTTCACAAAGCATATCAATATATCTGTTTCTGGTGTACCTGTTATCCAGTACTATATTCTGAGTTATGGAAACATTTTCAAGGTGTCATTGAGTGTTTTCTCTCACCCACTTCCTCTCTTTGCTGAACCTCACACATAGGGGCTGTGCCTCCACCAAGACTCTTTTGCTGCTGACTTCAAATCTATTTATTTACAGCATTTTGATGTGTCTATCATTTTTCACAGTAACATAATTCTACAACCATCACTTCAACATCACAAGAAAGTACGGTTGTTTATATAGGCTTAAGAAGACCGCAGAGAAAAGATCATCACATTATTTCAGTAGATTATGTAATTGGCATTCACGTCTTCATGTCTCCTATTACTCTTTAAGACCACACAGTAGATAATGTATCATTTTATATTGTATTAGCATATTCTATGATGCAATTCTGAAAAACGTTAACTACTGCTCAGTAAAACACTGCAATTACTGCTGAAATAACCGCAGTGGTGTGGACAGTGCTGACATAATAATAATAAAGTCTAAGAAATATAAGTGTTAGCGGTACAAATTTCAGTAAAGACTAATTACTAAAACTGAGACAATGGCACTAGAAACAGAAATATATCTAAGGGAAGGAATTACTGCCTCTGTCATTAAACCAAGAAATGATGGTTTAGCTTGACTAAAGATACATAAGAAGATCATATCTTGCTGTTGCCAGGAAAGTCATAATAACCAACAAAAGTGATTCTCTGGCAACTGACTTTGTCTTAGCAAACTATTGAAGAAAATACAAAAATCCTAAGAAAGAAATCTCTCAATAGTCTCACTCCACTTTGGAGATGTCATGGTGCATTAGGGAAACCAAAAGAAATCTCAAGATGGAAGGTGTAGAATTTGAAAAGCATTACAGGTAGTGACAAAACCACAACCTTGAAAGCTACTAGTAGGGCCAAATAACCCAGTTTCCCTAATCTTTTGGGAAACCTGAATGGCTCAGTGTTACAGAGCACTTGCAGGGAGAACAGTATGACTAATTTACCAAGGGAAACTGAACAGGTATTTAGAAACATAAAATACGAAAGATGGAACTGCAATTTTTCTGAGA
>NW_009260791.1:6719035-6719388 GCF_000687185.1 Egretta garzetta
GGTAACAGTTATTCTAAGTAAGAAGACAGGGAGGATTCCTATGCCTTGAAAGGGAACTGCTTAAATATGATATTCATAAGCTGAAAGAAACTAGATGTTGAAAGGAACTAAGGACTGGTGACACATGACAGAATCTTCTTCCACCAAGCTGGAGTTCGAGTTGAGCTCACATTTCTACTTGAGAACTATGACACAAGTTGGTGGCCTCAGACCAGCTCTCAGCAGACAAGCACATATCGATAAGAGCATGCTCTTCAGCTCCTCCTGCAAGGAGGCAAGAAAAAGTGACCAGTCTTAAAAATTAAACTCTTGAACCTACTCATAACTCACTGTCAGGTTTGAATGTATCTATG
>NW_009260791.1:6719437-6720310 GCF_000687185.1 Egretta garzetta
CCTTTAAAGGGTAGCTAGACATGAGAAACAGTTGACCTAACATCCTTTTGTAAGAAGTAAAGCAAAATAACCTGGGATAAGAAGAAAGTATTTTCAGACTGTCTGAATGAAAAGCTGTCAAGGGGCTAAGATGCAAATTGAAAATCTATGTTAGTAGGTGTGGATTTACCAGAAGTGGAACGTGGTCTCTCCACCTCTTCTCTCATGCCTTTATCTCCTCCCCTTTCAGATTGTTTTGCAAAGTTTGTGTATTCCTGGCCACGGCTGGGGACGTTCATGCTTGTTCAAAGAACAGCTGGATCTAAACCTGTCTGACATGCTGAATGATTTCTGTACATTTCCACGTAAGCTCACAAAAAAAAAAAAAAGAAAAGATGAAAAAAAAAAAAAAGATACAAACCTTCATGACAAATCACTTAAAACAGGGAAGGTATGGATTTGATGACTGAGTGGGATAGCTCACTAGCGGCAGAGATCTTACTTATCCAACTGCAACACAAAATAAATGTACAGATATTGGCATGGAAACAAAAATTTCAGGACTGACACTAAAAATAAAAATCCAGGCAGAAGAATAAAAACCAGAATGAATGAAAATATGTTCCAGGCTTAACATGGATAATATCATCTCAATGTTTTTAATACAATGATGATCACTACACTGAGCACTGGGAACCAGGTCAGGGCAAAGAATAAAAGAAAATTGTATTAATCACAATCTCCAAAGGCAGGCCATAAAAGCCATATCACACACACTGAAAAATAATTCATTAAACTATATCCCAGCTGGAAGTAGAGAAAAACAAACAGAATAAAAAGACACTAAGCAGCAGGGAGAAATAAACTTTATGGAACTGTCAAAGCATGAACAAT
>NW_009260791.1:6720335-6740791 GCF_000687185.1 Egretta garzetta
ACGTGTCTGGTTTATTGGTAAAATAGCCACGTTAGGACAGACACGAGAATTAGATTTCAAGCAAAACTTGAGATATGGAGATAATGCCAAGCTTGAAGTATCAAAATTATCTTATTGCAGTTCAGGACATTCAGTACTTGCAAATTGTGGTTTGGCAGTACCTCACAGTGAGAGCAACATCACTAAACGCTAATCACTCAGGGAGCATCAGGCACATCTCTTCAGAGTTATGTACCGCAAGACGAACTGAAAGCAAAAATGTCCACATTTCAGGATTGACTGTTCAAGCAGAAGTATGCATAGCCCCTGTATGGGAAAAGAACACTTTCTCTGCTAGCTTCTCTCCAGGTTTGATTTAGTGATGAAAAGTAGTACTTTGCATAAACATTTCCAAGAGCCCTTTTTTTTTCTTTTTGAGGAACAGATGGGAGAAGGGAACACTATGGTAATGCATTCCATTGTATAATAGCATTAAAAATAAGGAGGAATACCACACAATGTATTCTGTTCAAAGAAATTAATACTAGCCATTTTGAGTCTTTGCTAGCTAAGGTTAAAAATAATTGCCCTCCGGTTTTGGCTTCCTCAGTTTTTCTGTACCCCAAAAGCTTGATTTACAATAGTGTATGGCAGCCACAGCTTATAAAGGCTTCATCTAGAGTTGTGTTTTCTCAGAACAGCTGAAATGTTACCCAAAGTGTTTGGGCAAAGAAGCACCCAAAGACACTGGCAACTTTGGAAAATTTCACCCCAGTCGTCTTCCAGGTTCTGCTGCAACTGAAGGTCTTTATAAGCAGAGTTGCCAGTATGGGCATATGCACACGTACATAAACAATGTACAAACGGTGGTGCATTGTAAATGTAAATGATGTCAATCTTTCTATCTGATCCCCAGTTAATTAAAATTGTTTTTGTGGTTTACGTACACTGAATACAACAGAAGGAGGGTGGATTTTTTAGATGAGCCAGAGGGATTATAGGTGCCCAGCTTCCAGTAAAACACAGAGGAAGCTGAGGTCCCAGATTGCTTGATTCTTTAATGTCACCGTTAGAAAGTATTAAATCAATTATGTCTGAACATAATTCATCCACCAGTCACTGACATATGACAAAACAGACCTTAAACTATGAGTTATTGACTTTACTGAATGAAAGCCTGTTTTTTTCAATTAAAAATTGCTGTATATCCCGGATACAGTTTTATAAAGGCTCAGTAAGGATCCATGGTAAATGTTCTCACAGAAGACATTAAGCATTTGCAAATGCCAAATTCTTGGATGGTAATTCTTTCTCTCCCTCTTTCCCCCCTTTGACACCCTGACTCCCTACTCCATGTTATGGGCTAACGACCTGCAAATTATATCTTTATAAAGCAAAACTGTTTTTCAGTGAGAAGAATGAATAAAATTATATTTGACACATCAAAATTTCTTTCCTCCACCCTCCTTTTTATAACTGAAAAAGAGTCAAACTAATTTAAACCAAATCTGATTTAAAAATCCTGCTGAGCTGAGACTTTTAAATACCAAGTTTCAGCCTGGAGTGAATTTTTATGGCTATGTTATAAACACCTGAAAAACAGCAGGTGCCATAGTAATATACAGTTCATGTTTTTATATGATTTCCTTAGTTTCAAAAGTAGATTCTAGTCAACGTGAGGTTTTTTTCTAATTTTAACTTGTTATGGATATTACAGTTCCAACTAAACGCTTACAAGCCAGAAGTAGTTTGGAATGAACACATATGTACGTATGTTATAAAATTATCCAATGGATACATTTACAATTTGGCTAAGATAGGAAGACATTTCCATTAAAAACTCTATGAATGGTGATCCGAAAATGAAATCCCTGCCAGAGGAAGTTGGTTAAACCTCTCTCAGTGGTGTGCGTGGTGCTTTAATGCACTCTGTTAGAACACTCGGTTCCATAATAATTTCAAGATTCACTCAAGTTGCTTTAAAACAACAGTGCAAGTATGATTTCTATACTTGTATTCTTTAGCTAAATGTACATGTTCTTAATCCTTCAGGCTTGAGAGTTTAACTATTTGAAAGTGCTCAAGAAAATGAATCTGAATTAACTAAACTTAAGAATACAAAGTGAATTTGTCAAATTACATTAAACTCTGCTGTCTGGACAATCTCATTCAGAATTAAAATAGTTTTGATGCCTTTATACTTAATACACTTGAGAAGCAAAATAAACAAAAATTAATAAACAAAAGTTAATTAGCCTGAACAAGGGTTCTGACATATGAATTAGTGCCTTTAGAGTAAAGTAAGTACGAACTTCACTTGCTGTTTGGTAGCTTACATGCATATATTTACTGCAAAACCACACAACAGTTTCTCTTTAATTTAAAGATAGTCCTAACTACATGATATTTATCAGGGGTAAAAGTGTACACCTGGACTGTTCCTGTGTAGCCTCTGATTCTATCCAAGTTTACACTCTCCTTTATTTAAAAGTAACTTCTGCGCACCTGTCCCTACTCTGGTGTACCTTTATTACCACACTGGATACTTAATTTTGATATATTTTCCTGACTGAATTGAGAAATCCTATGACTGGATTTTGAACAACTGAAAGACTGTATTTATATTAAAAACCAAACTGATATCAAAGTCTGATTTTTAAAAAGTTTGCAGACAGCTTTCTGCTCAAAACTTCCAGTTACAGATGCAGAAACAGTTCACATGCAGATGATCATTACTGCAAATAAAAATTTTGGATGAAAACTTGCATGTGCAAATGAACTAACTTTGCATTCAATTTTTTGCATACATTGGTGTAAATGGTCATCTTTAGGCTCCAGTCTAGCAAAGCTCATGAGTAGAAGCTTTTCTTTAAATGGAGGAGGCTATAGGTGGAACTACCTATGAATTTACAACCTAAGCATGTGTTTCAGTGGCTTAGGACATTAGGAAAATGTCAATATATTTTAAAGGGATTTAGGAGCAGATTCAAAAGGGTATTTGGGGCACCTAAAGATTCTTGATCCTCAAGAGCTTCATTTAGCTGCCGTTGAACCACCTGAAGCATCCACATACCTCACTTTTTGCTTTCCCATGTTTCCATATCACTGGTGCAGCTCAGTGCCCATGTCACACAAAGCCTGTGTGCCTGTGGCAGCACGGAGCAGGAACGCTCAGATTGTGCCTTCTGGACCCAGTACTGGCAATAAATAGCAGCTGGCTGCTTTTTTAAAAAAAATAAAATAATATTTTAAAAAACATGGACATGGGCATTAGCATCACTCATTAATGTAACATGAGCCATGCATAAACATCCTACACCCTCATCTCCAGATACATCCAGTATCCCGGAAAAAACACAGCATAAGGATCATCATCACTGTTCAGGCAAATCCAGCCAGGTCACGTAATGAACATGTTAATACAGAAAGAGTGGTAGCCTACATAAAATGGATAGGTTAATAAAGTCCTTCCTATTACCTTTCACTCACCGAGTTTGTCTTTGATATGCCATGGGAAGGCTGAAGAGAGAGTGATTGCCACTGGGGATTTTGAGAAAAAGTAGCCTTCGGCTTAATACAGAGCCTGAAGATTAGGGTGGAAGTATATAGACTAGGAGAATCTGCTTGCTAAACATTACCATGTGTTCATTTTCATTTAAAATATGCAGTTTCTTTTTTATTAATTCCATTTCCTTCAAGTACATGCATAAGTTACAAGCTGCAGACATTGATTTTAGGGAAGAACAATCACAAAATACTAAATCTTTTATCAATGAGATCGCTATTTGCAGGGACACAAAGGTACTTCAGACTATAATGAAATCATTAGTACACACAATAATATGGGTTTTGACGAATGGTAAATTCTAAGTATTCCTCCCGAGTTACAATTTGCCCGCTCAAAACCATCATTAGTCTGAATCATTCAGTTCTTATAAAGCTTAAGTGTTCCTCTTCTGTGCTTAAACATGTGTTTACCTTTAGGTATTCACTTAAGCTTATTTCACTTGAAAAAAGTTAGCTATAAGGTACTGTGCAATAACCAAACACAAGCCAAACATTTTGCTAAAGAGGAGTGGATCAAGCATTCAATACTCTGCTGAATCAGGACCCCATTAGCATCTGGAGCTATGGCAATGTGGTGGGGTGGTAGGGTGAATCCAACTTTAGCAGTTCGACCAACACACTGTGGCCACGTGACGGAAGGCGTTATGCTGGTACTGAGTCCCTCTGCAGAGTCACCTCTGTTGAAGACTTGACTTTAAATCCTCCGATTTTATTCAGGAATGTCCTGTCTTCCTCCAGCCAGCATGACGTTTGTATAAAAGGATAAAGCTGGCATTAACCCTCTGAACATCCATGCCTAAATTAATTCAAATCTATGGTGCTCTGGCTGATATTAATAATTATCAGTATTTGTAGAACCACAGCCTAAACATATTTTCTCTGCAAAGTAGCTGATTCATTTTGCTGACAATAAAGACAGTTAGTCCCCTGCACCCTTAGATCTTATTTTTTGGCCTAAAAAAGTTCAGTTTAATTCTCCACTTCTCTCTCACTTACTGAGAAACAGAAAGATACACTGACATGCAAAATTAAAGGACAGAGCACTAGCCTGGTGATAAGGACTCCTTCGGTTTGTTAAATATGCTAGTGGCCTAGTGGGAAGTCTCTGATAAATTTTTTCACCTCCCTGTGTCAGTTTAACACAGAGAATTCACTTGCCCGCTTTGTAGAGCTTTTATAGATGGCTTATGATTTAATCCGGGTTCATATCTTTCCTGTGGCTAGTAAGTAAAAAATAATGAAAAGGTTTCAACCAAGTTATGTATCTACAAGAGATAAAGGATAGCTCTTGATAGCAAAAGAATGAGCATTATTTTATAATGATTCTAATTTATATTAGAACATGAGTTGTAGTTTTTTAACTCATTCACCTTTGGATTGCGTTCCTAACAAATATTAAAATAACCTTTTTCTACCAAGAATTGCCTGACCTACTGCGCTCACTACTCTTGCAATCACAACAAGAAGTAATTTAAAAAGCCGCAACAGTTAGGACTACAAAATAGCCATATGTATTGTCAGTCTACTGGAAAAAAAAAACCCCAAACCAGACACCATCCTCAAATGTGTCCGACATGTTAAAAAGCACTCACTGATATGTTACTACTTATGCTCTATGTCCCCATTAGTAATAATCATTCTATAACACTTTTCCATAAGCCTATCGAGAACTCATAGCTCATAGCTCACAATGTCTCGACGCAGGCAGTTTACCATAGAATAAGTTTGAATTAGAAAGCAGGCTCTGGAAATTCTGCTGAGACTTACCCCTAAATGCTGCTGACCATGAGAACTTACCTACGCAGTGCTAAAGCACACAAAACTCAAAACAGAAAGAAAGGACAGCTTACTATGAAACTGTGAACTATTTTCTCCTCTTCCTTCTCTAATGAATTCCACAGTTGCTGCAAAGCAGATGGTGTCATTACACAGAATACTACCCCACATTCTTGCAGTGGTTTTCATCCAGGATTTTCATAGATCGCTACAAAACTAGTTGTGCATAATTAATATATTTCACACATGAATAAACTAAGGTACAGAGAAAGGTCTAAGGCTAATTCTGAAAGATCACAAGTCCCTGAAATTTCCCATGTCTGGGGTTAGACAAAATCTTGCCGAAAGACAGCAGCAGTGCCAAGATCAGAGCTCTTCCATTCCTGGCTCTTATGCTTTGTCAACACTCCCCAGTCTATGTTACTCAGTGTCTAGTGATATCCAACAAAACAGCCATTTGAGTCCAAGACCCCTCCTGAGCCTTTATATTAAATAATCATGTTATACTGATTTTACTGAAAAGAAGAAAAAAAAACAAAACAAAAACCCACCCAAACCCAAGGCTCAGCTCTTGCAATCTGTACTAGACCAGCACGGGCAAAGTGGTAAAGATATGAATGACTTGTTTAACAGTGGAGGAGGAATGAAAAGAAGCGAACAGGTTTGCCTCTTAATTAATATCGACTGCTTTAAGTACATATGGATGAAGTAAACTGAAACATGCTTACTTGACATTAGAATTATATTAACAACATATCCAGTAATTGAGATGACATTAAGCAACATGAACATTAAGACATAAAGTGGGAGAACTTAATGGTAAGTATAACACAGATACCAAGTAGCAGAGTAATTTGAAATGGAGCTTCTAACTTTGAGAGGTCAGTATCTGTCCTGTCTGTGCACTCAGTAACAAAACCATCACAGTCAGTCTTATAAGTCAATTCAAAGTAATTGTCTGATTTTAATTTTTTTCTTTCTCTCACTATCCAAATAATTCATTTTCATAAGACAAAATGGGAGCTGTGCAAACTATCCAAGAAGAGACAGGGACTAACAAGTGATTTAGGTCACTAAGCTGCTTAAAACTCCTTCATCTGTTGCATTTCAGTCTGATTTATTCTCAGTTGCTTCAATGAAAATGGTCTAAAAGTCATGCCAGTTTTAATAAATCTATATTAATTAGAAGTGATACAGCATTAAGGTTTTATAACACATTTACAGCTATATATTTCTGGATGTTAGAATCCGTATCAGCAGTATATTACACCAGTATGTTTCTGGAACCCTGACAACTTTTCCTTTTCTTTCATGTAATGAGAGTTCTCAAAAATTATTTGAAATGAAACAACCAAATTCACAGCAACATGGCAGCCAAGAAAGTGTCCCAAAGTGCAATGCAGCAGGACGTGTGGAAGGAAAATAAGGAAAAAAGAGAGGTAATTAATATGTTCAATGGTAAAAAATCCACTTCTGATCATTTTTATATTTGCTTTCTATAAACCACCGTCAATCCTTTCGGTGTTTGTCAGCAAAAAGCAAATGTTAAGATTTTTACTCTTGCCAACCAACTTCCAACAACTACTGTGGTGTAAATGCTACAAAAGCAATGCTGTTCCAGAGCCAGTTCTTCAAGGTCTCAATAAGGTTGCTATGTGATATTATATATGCCATACTCTTACCTCTGAGATATGGGCATCATTAGAAGTGGCTCCCTGTTCTCAATCAGTATATACATCATTTTGTTTACCCAGTGTTTAAAGAGATGAGGCTCACTGAACAACTACTTTAAGACACTGCTGCCTCTTCACTAGCTCATTTTGGAGGTATCGCCAATAGAGCAGAGTAATTTCTAGGACCTTAGTTTCTGCTGACATATGAGAAGCAATGAATTTTCTTGACTTTTGATGTCTATTCCTAAAACTGTTCTGCCTTTACTGTTGTTATGTCTAAGTAATATTACATTCATCTTCACATAGTTAAGTGTGTTTATGCAGCTACAGTAGTCTAAGAGTAAAAGGAAAGCAAAGTTTGTAGGAAGATGACACTGATCCTGAAAGCACGCTAACTTTTTCTCCCCTGAGTTTATCAGCTGTTGTAAACATAAAGCAACACTGAGACTATTACAATGGCCTTCTCCAGCTAAGGGAAACTGAAAAATGTTTCAGTGACTCTTCTACTTCTTTTAAACTTTGCCCACTTGTGTTGTTTTCTGATTTAAGCTTGAATTAATGCAGATTGCCTGAGGGCTTGTACACTATTCATTTTGCATCCATTTCTAAATCCCCTGTGAACTTCACAAGTTTATGCCACAGCCATGATGACAATTACTTCTTTGAAAGCCAAAAATTTCTCCTCAGTCTGTTTCTCCTCTTTTCTTTTTGGGGTGTTTGGAACATCTAAGTGGCAAGAAAGATGAATGCAAAAAGGCAAGTTACGCAGCATGGCATCTTGTCCCTGAGGAAAGATTTCTTTCAGGACTGATAGAACGCATGCTGTTATAGATGGTGCTCAACTCAACCTGTTATCTTGGCGTCTAAGCTCTAATGGAACAGTTTGACCAACTAGTGAGCAGGCACAATGCCATCCAAGCATATGGGCATGAGTACACGCAGCCAAGTGACCATGTAGGAGAATCAAATATGTTTGCTGAGGGCAGGAGTCCCAGTCTGAAACATCCAAACAGCTGTCTATCCTGAGGTTTACATGCCTGTGGTTAAGGAGATGTGACATAGATAATCCAGATTTTGGCTAGATTAACTTCAAAATACAAAAATTAGCTTTCTTGGCACAACAGGCATTTTGGGCCCTAGCTGTACACCAATATCTTCAAAACAATATTCCAGGTGAATTCCTTCTGGACACTTTGGATTTGAACTGTGTTGTGAAATAATCCAATGCTCTTCCACTGCTCTACCTGCATACAGTGTTAAAGGAATAAAGGACATTCTTTTGAGAGAGTTAAATCATTTGGTTTACAACTTCAAATGTTACAACCAAAAAGTATTTTAATACTGCAATTCCATATTACTAAGGGGAGTAGTTTCTTTATTAGGGCTAAAGTAGTATAAAAATCACACTTAGAGTCCTATTTTCCCATCAGGCTCTGAAGCACTAGCTTTTTAAACTGGAAAAGCAACTCATTCTGAAAATTAGACAAAAAAAATCATTCCGGTTTAAAAACTATTTAACAATCAATAAAAAGATTTAACATAAACGCTAATGAAATACACAGTTACTGAACTGACCTTATGAAATTTTGTATGTTGCAAACTTCATATTTTAATACTGCTTCGCGATACTTGGCGATTATAGATGTACAAAGAGATTGCTTTTATTGTTTATCGCAAAGAGCAACATCTTCAAAAGTGCATTATGTTTATTGTTGATAGCAAGCAGTAAAATGTTCAAAAGTGATTAAATAATTCAGTAGCCTGAATCAAATTTTCCAAAGTAAATCAACTATTAACTGCAAATTTGCAAAAAGTACCTTCTCTCACTGGAATCAATCAGTTCTAGGGATCTAAATACAATATTTGAAGATCTGGGAGTGAAGCTGAAGCCTCATTGAAAGCGAAGGTAAAGAGGGTCATATACTGGAAAGAGATTTCTTTTAGATATTTTGTCCTAAACTTCAGACAAGTCTTGTGCCAAGGGAAAAGATTATACAGTCTTCATTATAGAAAAAAGTGAGTTTACGTGCAACCTCTTTCAAGACTCTGCTTACCTGAAATTGAAGCAGTTACAAATAGTATAAGCAGCTTTCGTGTTCCAACAGAGCCATAGAAACACAAACCAGTAGATGTAAAGCTGCTTGTTACAAACCTTTAGAATTTTAAAGCCTGGAAATTATCATTATGATTTATAGCAATATTTTATATACCTGGTTAAAAATAAGATCTCAATGTGATTATTATACAGGCTTGAATTTGAATGATTACCATGCAGTACAAAAAAAAAAAATCCCAACACCAAACCCACGCACTTTTCAGCACAGAGCAAGCCACCTGTACCACCACATAATTTTGAGGAAACAGTAGTATTCTAGTTTCTTACTGTGGTCTGTTACATCATTTACATGTAAATGGAACTTCTGTTTTCTCACCACATGCCCTTTAAAAATATGTGTTCAGCAAAACACCTTTTTCTTTCTCTCTGCAGCAAATACAACTAATTTCACTTCATGAATTGAGCAAAATCTCTCTTTATCTTTTCCTAAAAGCACAATTAAAATAAAAAAACCAACGAATGCTTATTTTTCTTCAAACTCTGGCTACAAAAATTCACAGTAAATACCTTATTCTGGAAGTGTTTCTTCTAAATTAAAACTTAACAGCATTATGTTGAAATCACCAAACATGAAGTCTGAAGTTTGGATTAAGAACCAAAACTCCCTAAAACTGGACTGGGTAGCATCTAACCGTTCTGATCACTTTTTAAGGGGTAGGAGAGAGAGGCGCAGAGCAGAAAGAAACCCCGTGCAATTTAGATTGATAGCATTTATAGAAAACTCAACTACTTGTGATTCTTGGAAGAATTGTGATCATATTTTAGTGTAGGCTAAAACTGTAAATTTCAGGTTATATTTAAAATTCGACATCAAAGGTGGTTCAGATATATGGCTACAGTAAAGATTCATCCCTTCTAAATGTGCCTCCATTGCAAGGGTAAGTAAAAAATCATCAGAATTTATGCACAAAGCTATATGAATAATTTTCTTGCTTCAGTCTCCAATTGCCACAACCCTTATCATACAAAAATAAAAAGCTAGGCCAGTTCAGATTAAAAAAAAAAAAAAAAAAAAAAAAAATTCTCACTTCTCTCTCTCTGAACTCTTCAGAGTTCAGGTAGTATCTACGCCTCCTGCTGACACTACTGGACTATGTACAAATAACTGACCACAGGGGGCAAGGATCCCCATATCCTGACAGGTTGTGTTCACTCTCAAGCTAAAAAAGCCCCATTCTTCTCCTTGCTCAGTGTCCCAATGACTCTGAAACTATTTCATAAAAAACAAAGTATCTCCAAAACAAAGATTCTAAGTGGAAGTCCCTTTAAGCTTATACACAGACCATTCATCCGAGAGGAGGAGAAACACATGCAAATTCACTGGCTACCTGTTGCAAAATCGTTTATTTGCAAAATGTTTTGGGGGTACTAAACCAGACCTGTTCAGAGGACATATGAAAGAATATTCTTACAAAGATCTTCTCAGCTCTTTCTTATCCATATTGCTTATCACATATATAATTCTGCAAGAAAAGTGGGCATAAAGTAACAATTGGTGTTATAAATTCCCTTATAAGCTCCTGCAAATGCACTGTGGAATATTTCACTAGACAATGAATATCCATAACAGTTATGTGGTAGGACTGAAGAGCAGTTAGATTTTTTTTTTAATTGCTCTTTATTGTTAGCGAGGCCAGCAGTTCCCCTCATTAACTGATATAAAAATAAAAATAAGTACAGGAGAACACTGAGTCCTAAAGAGACATGTTTAATGTTTTCACTAAAGATAACACTCGTTAGCCTGTTCACAGAATCACATACTTAAACACATGGATTTAAATCTGTTCAGAACTTCTGCAATCCTCTTTGTCTTGCATACACCTTCACCAATTATTCTTACACAATAAATAATGTATATATGGAGTCCTTCATGTTTTACACCACACTTCATAGGGTAAGAGCCAGTCATAAGACTATGTAGCTCAAACTGTGAAGCTTGCTTCCCCAGGGAGTCTCCAACCTCTTCCACGGGAGGCATAAACAAACACAGTGATAATGCGGCATGGGGACATTTTCTGTCTTTTTCAGTTAAGACTGGGCAAATATGAAACTATCTGTCCAAGTATTAAATTATTCTATACTGAGTATTAGAGATAATTGTTTTCTGTTTTGCTGAGTCCTAAGCGAAAATGAACCAGAAAGCAAAATAAATTAACAGGCTGCTCCTGGTGTTTCTCAAATCCTAAGAGTAAAGAGAAAAGGCTCTGAGAAATTGGAAGGTGAGTTTTAGAAAGGTATGAAGACAACACAAAATGAACATGCTTTCCACCAAACTCTGAAAAGCCAGGAGGAAGGGACAAAGATAAGCTAAATAATGGAAGAACCAAGAACACGTCTGGAGTGGGGGGATAGCTGCAACATAGAGAGTCTTATGTGTTACTGCTTTTAAGTAGGTGAGGAATTTTAGATTGAAGTTGGGGGACAGAAGGCCACTGAAGAGGAAGGAAGAAACCAGCTTCTAGAAAAAAGAGACCAAGCACAGCCCATGGTCTTCAGACTTTCTGATGTCAAGAATTCATAAACCTTAGAAGAGAAGCAGAAAATAGAGGCTATTGTGGAACACAGCTAGCAGTTCCTTAGCAGGCAGAGAAATAATCCCATTCTGCATCATCTTTCAATGCCATGCAAGGTACTTTATTTTTTACCTGGGCAGCTCTTTGTAGTATGAACTTCAACTACTTCTTTGCCTATACTTCTCTCAAATTCTTACCTTGCAGTAAGAGGAATGCACAACACACTCAGCTGACAGCTAGTGGAAGAAAGAGAATCCAGGAGACAGCCATTCCCCAAATGGGTTCCCTCCAGTGTGGATCAACACAGTCTAACTTGCTGACCTCTTGGTTGCCCTCTACAACTTATTTATCTACTGAGCTTCCCCCTGAGATAAGAGGCGATTTTGATCTTTAGTGTTTCAGGGAAAGAAAATTCCTCATCAACACATATATTGCTTTTCGGTCATGCCTTTACTTAGTATAATTATCCTAAGGATAATAGATTATAGTATACATTGAAAGACAGTATGTAATAAGGAGAGAAATTTCAGAAGCAGACTTGGAAAGCCCTTAAAATCCTGAATGATAAACGGGTACACGAACACCATAGTAACCCTGTTGTTCTAGGAACACACTTAAAGGTATTACAAAGTTTATACCATGTTTCTGGAACATGGTGTCTGTTACAGTAGGGTTCCCCTCTGTTGCTCTCTCCTTTATACATGAAAAAGTAGTGGTAAAACACTTTATTATTCATGTTCTAATTTGCCAACAGCAACACACTATCAAAATTACAGGCAAGTAAATCAGTTTTGTCCTGTGTACCTGTATTCCCTTCTCTGCTACATGTGTAAATCTGCAAGAGATCCACATGCCATGAAGGGCCCTGGAAATTGATACATTTTTACACTAATTTCTAAATCTGTAACTTGACAACATTTAACCAAGTGATGTTTGAATAGGACTCATTTGTACTGCAAACTTCTTTTCAGTTTGGATTATAATCTACATCAAATTGCAATGCCTGAATTAAAAAAAAAAAAAAAAAAAAATTTTTTAAATGTTTTGTAAACTCTGTAAGAATTAAACATCAGAAGAATTTCCAAGAAAGCATTTTCATTGTCATGTACTACAAATACAAAACCTCAGGTGTCACCCAACCGAATCACACGAAGAACTTGTCAGAACAGAGAGTAAAGCCTTCCAGTATCATGCCTCAGACCAAACCACAAGATGATCTTTCTTCCCCTCCCTGCCCCCCCAATGGTACTATATTTAGTCATGTGATAAATAATTTTTTAAAATGATAGATTCAGAATTTCTGGACTGCATGAACTAATATTCTATGAAACCTGAAATTATCAGAAGTAGTTTCCCACAAATACTGTGGGACCTGCAGTTGTACAGACCCTGGGGAAAAAAAAAAAACCACACCTTACAACCCAGTCACAGTTATTTCCTTCCTCCCTTTCTTCCTTGTTGTCTAGGTGGAAGGGCTTGGTAGAGGAAAAGGAGCAATCAGTTAAAGCTTTTCTTGGTAAGAAATCCAGAAACCCATTTTCTACCTACATTCCTCATCCTCTGTCATAAATTCCTACTCCAGCTTTGCCTTTAATTCAACAGAAACTAATTTCTCCTTTCCACCTTCACCAGCACATACGATAGCGTGTCCTAACTCCCGTTCCCCGTTATTTCCTTGTTTTCTTCATTCCCTTGCCTGTTCCCTGCCAAGCCTGCCTCTCCTTTACAGAGTAGTCCATGCACGGTGTGAGCTTGCCACTGGGGCTGGAAGCCTTAGCCATTCCTCTTAGACTTAGCACTGGCTAGGGTAGCAGGCTGTGCAGCACCGTGCTCCCAGCCAAATTGTAACCAGCGCCGTCCTGCATCTCCTCTGTACTCCTTCCAGCGCTTGACTCGTACACTTTTCTTTTAAGCTGGATGCCATCCAAAATTTTATACAGGCTTACCTCTCACTGAATTCCTTCTCCAGAACGGATCATCAACTGCTTTTCACCAGTTACAGAAGAAAGAAAAATATGACCTCTTGCACAAATGTTTGAACTGTAAGCTTCCTCACAAATCCTCCTTCCTTTTTACTCCACATCAGCTCGTCTTTGCTCACCTCTCCTTTTCTTTGCCCTCTTTCATGTTTCTGCTATTCATCCCCTATGCAATTCTACAACCACTGTAACACTGTAGCGTAACATTAAAACACACATATGACTTGTTGCTAGTGTAGGCCTATTGACTGGGATCATTCTATTCTGCATCCCTCTCTGATTTGTCAGTCATCTTTGGGAGGGGGGTGGGGTGTGCATATTTCAGTCCTTGTCTACCAGCACATAGCTGTCCTCAGTCCTAAGATCACGGTAATCAGATGAAAAGATATTTTCAAGCAAGCAAATTATTGAACCCGTACTGTCTTAGACTATTTATTATGTAGGAAATGGATCAGACTGTTCCATGCTTCATCTAGGACTAATGGCATCTGATGGATGCGTAAGCATTCTCGTGATGGGAATGACCCATCTTGGGAAAGTAGCTCCAACTGCTCTTCAGTACATCACTAGAAGTCCACAGGTCTAAACCTTGGGGCAAGAATAAGAGCTGCAAGCCTGCATAGGGAAGTTAGCCTTCCGATATGCAGCAACTGTGCCAGCTTTTCACTATTTGATTTTTCTTTTTTATCCTTAAGATAGCAAAGACTTCGGTCTTCAGTGGCTAATTCTTACATGGGTTTTGGTTACCAGAGTATTTTGACATCAAATCATTAGCAAGTATTCACAGACATTATCAAAACATGAGAAGCCTGAGAGAAAAATCATAGTTTGCTGATAAATTGTCATTTCAGATGATGGCATTAGGTTATAAAAAAGAACCTCATAATTAACAATATTCATCTATGACTGAAAATTTTGTTTCTGCTGTCACTCAATTACTGATAACCACGGAAATCAGAATCTCTAATATTTCATTAAGTTCTTTATCTGTATGAAATATTATAACATAACTCAATTTTTACATGGCAAGAAGAAATTAAAAAAAACCCCACAGATAAATCAGAAGAATCTCACACTAATAAAACAGGGTAGCTTTGAAAACATTGCCTATTCGGACCATCAGATGATACTATTTAGGATATATAATACTGAAAGGGCAATCTGATAATCACACTAGAAGCAATTTCAAACCATACTACTGCTGAAAAGTCAATTTAACTTTCCAGCTTTATAAGACTTTGTTATTGCTATTGTTAATTATTTCTCATTTAATGGGAAATTGGCAACAAGGTCCCCAACTGTCATTTTAAATCTGCAATAATATCATGTGAAGCTTTTCGTCCTTATTCCCAAGTCCTGGATTATCAGAGCTAAATGGCAGCTCCAGCATTACAAAAGCTCAGGGGCAGGTACTGTTACACAAATTGCCAATTCAATTAACAGTGTGTAAATGCTCCACTGGCAGGCTGAGGGAAGGACAGCCATTTTGGCAAGTGTCATTCCTAATTTATCAAACTGTCAAACCTTCCACTCAGGTGCCTGCGGTCACTGTCTGCCTCTTAATGCTAAGTTGTAAAGCTGCAGGAGCCATTCCTGTAGCTTGACAAGGCACAATACTCAAAACTGATTTTAAAATCAAATGTACAGTTGTCTTAATTATTCTCAGTATAAATGATGTTTTAATTACAAAATCAGAGTGGGAATATTCAATCAAGATCCAAGATTACATGTATATACAAGGAGGTGGGTGGATCAAAGCCCAATGCCTAGCCTGTTTTCAGAGGCAGGTATTCAGTTTTTCTTAATTCAATACAGGTTGTGATCACCTACCTCCCTTGGCTACTGTCCTTTAGCATCTTTACTCTGACTCAGCTCTTGGTTCTTACCAAACCACTGTGTCTGTGTTAATGCCTCCCAGTGGAAAACCCCCGTGGCAGGACACTGCATCAACGGGTTGGTCTCATTCCCACAAGCCTTGCCCTCCCTTCCTCCCTCTGACATGCCCAGTCTCTTCACTTTGCAATTTTTTAAAAGTATTTTTGGAAATAAAAACAGGTGATGAGGCTCTTCTGTAGAAAACAAAAGCTAAATAACTTCACATCTGAAGGCTTTCCCTCATTCTTTTTTCCTTGAGTTTTTTTCCCATGCCAATAGAACCGGCATACAGAAACTACTGCATATGCAGATCAGAGCTCCTACAGTGAATACATGTACTGTGCAGTACGCTGGTGCCTGCAGGACAGTGCTGGAACAGTACTCCCATTATGTATTTTGGGGGGATGTTACATCAGTGCATCTGTAAATGTTTGCTTTGGGGTTGAATACTTGCCGAGTGCGAGCTGCAGAGTGTTTCACTTAAATCAAGTTTAAATTGATCTGACCATTTTAAAGCAAAGAAAATGAAAGTAGAAAATAAAATACAGAAAATTGTCCTTTCAGTGTCTTGGGTGACTCCTGTTAGTAAAAATGAACAAAATTCATGGCACAATAGCAGCAAAGAAAGCTCAGATTGGATAAGATGAATGTGTTCTATAATCCATCTGTGGACATCATGGGCCAGCAGGAGATGCTCCAGAGAAAGAGAAGAAATCCAAGATTAAGTAGTTATGTGGTAGATAACACCAGCTATAGTTTTCTATTTACACTAATTAAGTTCTTAAGTGAAACCCTGTATGGATGTGTGTCTTCCAAAGTGATAATTTTTTTTTGCCTGTTAGCTCATTTGATTGTAGGTATTATTATCACAGCATTAGGAACCCAAATACTTTTATTTTTTTTTTAATGTAAGACAGTTGTAGCCTTAGACTCAACACTATAATTTCACCGCAAATTCCTAAGGCTAACCGCGCATTTTGTGAAGGATGTAATGTATCCAGATAGTAATGCAATTCAATTGTTCTACCACATTTTAGAATGCGGATTAATTCTTTTTAGAATTAAGAAATAATTCTTACAATGCCTTCAACAGTGTTGTGGTTTAACCCCAGCCAGCAGCTAAGCTTGCTCACTCCCCCATAGTGGGATGGGGGAGAGAATCAGAAGAGCAAAATGAGAAAACTCATGGGTTGAGATAAATACAGTTTAATACGTAAAGCAAAAGCCACGCATGCAAGCAAAGCAAAACAAAGAATTCATTCACTGCTTCCCATAGGCATGCGGATGTTCAGCCATCCCCAGGAAAGCAGGGCTCCATCATGTGTAACGGTTACTTGGGAAGACAAACGCCATCACTCTGAATGTCCCCCCCCCTTCCTCCTTCTGCCCCCAGCTTTATATGCTGAGCATGACATCATATGGTCGGGAATATCCCTTTGGTCAGCTGGGGTCAGCTGTCCCAGCTGTGTCCCCTCCCAGCTTCTTGTGCACCCTCAGCCTCTTTGCTGGTGGGGTGGGGAGAGCAGAAAAGGCCTTGACCCTGTGCCAGCACTGCTCAGAAATAACAAAAACCTTTTTAGCCTTCGCCCCATACTTGCTACTGTGAAGAAAATTAACCCAGAAAAAAACAGCACAAACAGGCACTCAATTTAGCATTTCACAATATTGTTTTTTTCATCCACATGATGGTAAGTGTAAATGAAGACAGTGCTCTGGAGCACAGGACTACCAGGAGTGAAATGTTGCTATGTTGAAATAAGAAAAAGGAATTCCATACTTTGGTACAAACCAGCTATTTGAATTGAACTTGACTTCTAAAGCTTTTAAGGATTGACCCTAAATCAAGCCAAAATTTTTTATAAAGCTCTGCTAAATACCTAAGACTGTGGACTTCATCCAATGCCCCATGAAATCATTTCAACCATCTCAAATCCTTTACTTGTCCTACTGCAGCCATATCTACGAAAAGGTAGATCTCTAACTGGTTCCAATGCATGTGCATCAAGAAAAAGCAGCAAGCATTTGAGAGTCATGAGGTAGATTGCTTCCGTTATTTAAATCACTTTGCATAATTTCACAAGAGCACACAATTAGACCAGATTTTTAGAGTAAATTAGGGGACTAAAAATAGAGAACAGGATTCCAACAAAGTTTCAAAAACACATGGACACTTTGAAAATCCTAACAGGCACTAACTTTTGATGCTCTTATGTGTGAAAATATCCGCACAGATCTGACTTTCCTCCATAGCAAGTTGTCTCTAGCCAATATTATTATTGTTACACTATTTACCTTTCTGCTAGTGCTTTTGTTTAAGTCTAACTTTTGGTGCAACACTTCATTCAGTCTAATAGCATGCATACTTCTTTTGAACTTGAAAGTGTGAGAAAGAATCAGCAGTAAAAAATAAAATACCTTAAATCGGCAAAATAAAACAGCTGTTTCTAGGGCTATATGTTGGAAACTTTATTAGCTCTATAGATTTTGAATAAGAGTTCAGGAAATTACATGTGATAGTTTAGGGGGACAGGATGCAGTATTGCACAAGAAGCATCAAGTGTGACTCAAAGAAATACTCAAGCAAATAAAATATTATTAGATCACAGATAATAGAGATACTGAGTTCCAGACTGAAATCCATGATAGCTATTTCAGTTTGCAAGAACTGAAAAATGTCTGAATGCAGAAGGCCTTCTTATTAGAAAGAGAAAAAAAGCTGAACTGTTTTTTTTAAACTGAAACATTTTTCTAGTCCTCTATAATTCCTAACCCTGTAGGCCAAAACAAACAGCCTATGAAGCGTAAGTAATTCCAAGCAGTTAATTAAAATTAAAACTATGTGAAAAAAAACCTGTTAATAAATAGTTTTGTATCTATGAGATTATTCCAACTGAATTTTACTTCCAGAACATCAATTTAGCCAGCACTGTGATTCAATAAACCAGTGTGCTAGGGCATTAGTTTGAACTGCGCAGTAAGTTGAATAACAATCTGTAGTATAATCAGGGGATTCAAATGTTAGGTTGTTTCTGGATCTGAATTTCTTCACTCAAGAATATTTTGCAGTAGATGAGAATGAGTGCTTTGAGAGATAAATCTGATAGAGAGAATAATTCATATGCATTTAATCTGATCTCCATGCATTACAAGACTTTACTGCTGCATCAAGACCAGCCTTTGTAAGAAAACAATTCACTGTACCGAAAAGCATCTCAGCCACTGTGGAACGATATGAACTTCCACATAGAGAAATGCCAGCGAAGGGTGTGGAAACTGTAGGCGCTATGAGACTCCAGATGTAATATAATGACACTTTGGAAACAGACGTTCAACAGCAGTTGTTATCTAAGGACCACATTGTTTATATTACCAACTAGCACCAAACAACCCTAATCCAGACAGCATATTTATATGGCAGCTCTATACCCAAGGTAGTTTCCGAGGTTTGAGAGCAGTCTAACCAAGGACTGCTGAGGAGCTCACTGTACACTCACATCCAGAAGCAAGCTGAAAGTCCAACGCAGACATACTCTCTGCCTCTTTCTCTAGAGTCTGTGTAAGTGCACAAAGGAAAAGCAGCTGAAAGAAACTCAATGGGAGCTCTCTTGAGACACCTATGGAAGTTCAAACCCAATACCATTCAAACAATAAAACTTTGGCCTGGTATTAGCTTCAGACTGGTGGTCGCCACAAAGTATGCAAAGATAAGGTAAAGAGTATGCTTACAACCTCTGTGTGAGAGGAAATAAATTTAACTAGATATTTCAATGCAAGTTTTCTTTAAAGACTGCTGGTCCTCCTGGTACACCCTCAGGAAGAACTGTGACCAAATTAACATGAATACCTGGATAGCAGTGTCTAAGTAACCGAACTTGATGCATGCAGGTTCTCTCAAAATACACCTTGCATTTGTGGCAACTTTGGGACCGGCATGGTAGAACAGAACATCCACCTCGGTATCCTGGATCCCATCTTCAGGCAACTCAAGATCATTCAGCTATAAAATTCCCAGAGTAGAGAATGGTGAGTAATCCTCCCAACATAACACTCCACATTGTCCTAGCTTCTAGTTAGAAATTGGCTTAGGCTTTAAATCACAGACATTAAAATTCCCACCCCGCAATTTTGGAAATAATTAACGATACCTATGTATTGGTTCTTAGTAATTGGCTTTTAGCATGGGAAACTTTTAATATATTTTGTGATAGAAGTGCAAAAAAAAAAAAAAATCCATGGCTGTGTTACTTAGCACGTTTGTTCAACGCCTGAACTAAATGAAAATCTTACTGAATGCATTTCTCAATTTTTCCTGTGGAGCGATCATTCAGAGGGCTAAGCACACAATACATTTGGAAAAATTATGGGGAAATCAGAGGCACTAGGCAATAAGATCCAATGTTCCTCAGCGCTCCTGTCTTCTTTTCTACGACACGTATACCACTGTCATCACTGTAAAACTACTGAAAAAGGAGGCCTCACCATCCTGCCCACGCCTGGGCTCTGCTTCTGCCTCCTACCTTGTGCCAGTGCATCCACATCTGTGCAGTGAGCCATGCTGGGGGACTACGGGGGCAGGAATCATTTCTCTGGGTAAGTCTTCAGCTGAACCGGTTAGCTGATCTCCCAACTGTGCCACCACACACGCATGCTGGCACGACAAGGGCGGCAGAAATATGTAACCAGGAACAAAGTGGAGAACAAGATCACAAGGCACAACTGCAGTCAGTGGGATTTGGGTCTTTAGCCAAGAGCTCCCAGTGTCACTGACCCAGAGCTATCTGGAGATCTCAGAAATCCTCCACTCAGAAATGAGAAAGTAGTAAATATTCCAATATTTTTCAGTGGCAGGCAAAAATAGAGGACCTTGGAATGGTTTTCATTATGTTCGGAGACATGTGAAGAGCCTACTGAATCACATCCAGAAGCAGGCTGTCTCCAAGTTACGTGACTTTTACTAGAATAAAATTCCATATTCCTG
>NW_009260791.1:6740801-6755683 GCF_000687185.1 Egretta garzetta
GCTGCTTAAACTTTATAACCAACCCCCCTGATTTGTCATATTTAGATGAGCAGAAGGTTTTTCCAGTCTCACTGCTATCTTCTCTGCTTTTTCAGGTCCTATATAACCTATATCCATGTACAGCTCTATACCTGGTCTCCAGTGACAGTTATATGGGGAAGAGCTATAAAATCCTACCACGATTTCTAAAATACACGGAACTGTTTTAAATCTGTGTGATGTCTATAGGCATCTAACGTATCCTCAGGTGGGGTGAGGAAGCTATGGCTTTCACTCCATCCATTTCTGCAGAGGTTTGTGCTCAAAGCAGTTTGTAGGATTCACTCTCTCAGCGTCCATGAAACTGTCCTCTACTCACATCCTCTCATGCATTTGGAAAACAGAAGTTTGGCCAAGGATTAGGATCAACCTGGTCCCAGACTTCTTATTTTTGTTCAAATGTATGCTCATTTTCAAATGGAACTGTGGTTATTCCTCTGCCAAAACAAGAACAGCAACAATAAACTATTTGGGCAGAATCATTTGTGGCACCACTGAAAAGGTATCTAACAGTTCTAACCTCCTTTTGGCTTTGACAATAAGTGAAATTAATAATCATGATGCAAGATTTGGCTGGGCTCTGCCTCCAGTTTTAATATAGCAAAGTGGTAGCATTTGCCCATATGGAGCATAAGAGAAGCCAGTACATAAAACATCGTTAACACTTCTTGCTCTTTCTGCACCATCTCTGCTTCTAATCCAAAAGACATCACTTCTCCATTCCTACATCATGACAAAAGCTTAAGTAGGCAGAGAAGAGAAATGTACTAAAAAACGTTGCCAAGAATCAACCCAACTAAAGGTTTAGCATGTTTCTCCTAATCTTTGCTTTCCTGTAACCCATCTGCAGTTTCTCCATGTTATCCCAGCCCATGATTCTTTGAAGGTGCTTTGAAATGGCACCTCAGTGTTTTCAACGTCTCAAACACAACTGCACTTGAAAAAAGGAAGTAACACTCAAAATGTGTTTAAAATATATCCCGGTAATTTGTAGGAAAGTGCAAATGGCAATCAGGTAGTTGGTTCAAACATCTGATCAAATACATACTTTACAACAGAGTCGTGAATTAGACAGACAGCATGGACATCCCGAAAGAATTGACTTAATGCAAACCAGGTAGAGTCTTGTCTCACAAGACACGAGTTTCAAGCAGTGCCATCTTGGCTGCCTGCATGTCTCACTGACTCACTCCTTTCACTGGCTTCAGTATCAATTTTCTTAGAGCAGTGGTGCTGTACTGTTATGCATCCAATTCAAATTCATCCCGCAGTCACGATATACGCTATACCTAAACCATAGCCTGGAGTGCCTCAGTCACCCCCCAGAAGCACAGTCCCCTCCCCTCCATTTTCACGCTGCTGGGAGAAGTTTGCAACAATTTCTAGTGGGAGCCGCAAGCTCTTTGTAGTCTACTAGCTTGGCTGGCCAGCATAGAGGAAAGCAGGCTAATCTTTGTACCACCTGCCCCCTTCTTGCTTCTGTAAGCAACATCTCTAAACCAGTCCTTTACATATAAAAAAAATCTTTAAACTACATTTAGCTGTGGCAAGGAAAGGAAAAGTTATTTTTTTTCATACTGGCCCGAATATACTAATGCTAGTCACAACCTAGCCATGAAAGAACAAATTACAGTAACAGATGTCCATATATCACTAAGGTGACTTCCCTCCCTATTTTTATTTTTTATCAAAAATGGTGAGTCTGAAAAGTCAAAACAAAATAAAAAAAAAAAAAACCTGCAGCATCTGTCTCAGCAGAGTTCAAGCTGGCTGACAGTTCCTTACACTGAGAAGCTGAGAATGATGCTATAATTAAAATTTCATGAACAAGACAAAAATCTATTTTGTTTGGGAGAACTGTTATGAAAGTATACAGAGAAAAACTGAATATGGTAATTTTAGTTTATCCCTGGCCCTGAGTTTAATGATTAAACTTAAGAATCCTGAACAAAATTATGGTTAGCAACACCTCATAACTTAATTAATTATAAGTGTCATCTCTGCTAGGCACGGAAGCAGGTCTTAACCATTCCAAGTGAATGTGTGGCTATTGGCACAACACCACTCTGAGTTCTCATTTGTTTGATGACTGAGGATTAATTCTTCCTGTCCTTATCACAGAATTTAAACTTGACCCAATTAATTTTCAACCTGGAAAGGAGTAAGCAGGAAAAAGTGAATAATTGTTCTCAAGACAAAGGAAAAAGGCAGCAATGGCACAGTCAGAGGCATCTTACCAGCACCTGCGTTACTTTCCTTCTCCTATTTTTTTTTTTTCTTCTATAACATGCATTGCTTTTTACTGAATTTCAGTCAACTCCGTGGGAGACAACACCATCCGTCTTATTTCATCTTTTAACAAGGACTTGATGAGGTGACACAGGACTGATTCTTAAAAACACATTACCTGTTATGTGAGGCATTGTGTGACAGGGAGAACTATCTTTGTGACAGGCACCTGACAGCAGATTTGTTGATTTCATGGTCACTTCATTTAAAGTAACAACAGGGTGAAATATGCCATCTGATAATCTGTTTGAATGTTGACTGTGAAAAGCACTTAACATTTCTGCCAGCTACTACTACTACTACAGAATCTGTTCTTCAATATGTGCAGTTTTACCAGCCTCTTTAATAATTATAAGTCAGAAACTCTTATCCTAGATTAAAGGAGGGGGCGGGGGGGAAGAACTTTAAAAAAGTCACCTTAGATGTCTGACATTGCATTCTGAAAATAAGAAGATCCAAAATTTAGGGCATGTCACACAGTGAGCCTATTGCATGCAAGACAACCAGCTGTTTGCTGTTTGAGGACAACTGCTGCACCTGCATTGCATAGGTAATTTTAGGGCAGATACGTAGCCTTTCGCGGCCAGTTTCCTTCCATGTGAAAGTTTTATCCAGATCCGTAAGATCAAACTTCTCCCTGCTTAATTTTCCCTAATGGGTAGTGATAGCGAAATTATAAGAAAGGAATGACTTGTTTCAGGAAGGATTTACAGTGAATTCTGATGTTACAATTCAGGATGAAATTTTTTAGTTAAGAAGCTGATACTATACGTGCACAAACCTATGTATCAGCATAACAGCAATGCCCAAAATTAAAATACACAGAGCTTATAAACACAAGCAACCAGGATAATACAAAAACTCTAATCCACTGTCTAGTGGCCGAATGGGTAAAACTCTTGTTTGTTTTCAAACAAGTGTGGGATAGGCACCCTAGATACCTCTAGATTAATCTGGCAGCACTGGAAGTTAGGTCGAAATCTGTCCTTAAACAGAGCCATCGCCATATAAAAATGCATGGCATGCACAAATTATAAACCCTTAATTCAAGTAGGGCTAAATGAGACAAATTCTAACAAATCAACGCTGTACCCCTATCGTAATTAACACGTACTCGCACATCGAACTATCTTGTTGATTTATGCTAACCTCCATGAAACCTGATGAAGAAATACCTTGAATCGACATGATTTAAGCATTTTAAAACCACATTAAATATGAACCAGAAGCAGGCTGGTTAAAATTTACACTTTCTCTGAAAGATTTTTGACACATTCAGTGCTTGTGAAAGCTGAGGGGATGACGGCCCTAGTCAAATACAGTTGAGTGAGCAGACTGCAAGCATCCCACATTCCACCTCCAGTGCAGTTCAACCGTGACGTGGAGGGACCTGCCTTCTCTTTTACTTCCCTCCCCACACACACTTTTATTTACCGTCTCGTAAATATTTTATTAATTAATTCCTGTTGTTGCTTGTTGGGGTTTTTTTTTAGTACTCTTAATATTTTGCTACTTGGTTTAACTTAAATTCACCTAGTCTTTCTATTTAGAAACAAAAATTCTGACAAGTTGACGGATAGTCTAAGACTATAGCAAGCATCTTATTCCTAATCTATGAAGATGTTCTCAGAATCATTTAATGTGGATTTGTTTATCTTTAAATCTTCTTTACTCAGGAAATAACCTCAGGGGTTCAGGTGCCCATCTCCTGGGATCACATCAATGGCAGCAGAAGCATGTATTTGAAAACTTCAGCCTGGATTATGAATATTGTTTTTATAATCAGAACATTCAGCATGTTCTTTTATGGCACTGCCGACTCCAGTATTTCCTGCTAAACTTCAGCTACATTAGAAGCAACAACCTACAGTTATTTTGTTAAAATAGTTACTGTCAACTTGAAATCTAGTCAATTAAAAACAAAACAAAAAGCAAAAGAAAAACAAACAAAAAAGCACTGTCAGGTGCTAAATCAACCCCTGAGCCCCACTTGCCAATTTCTGTGGTTCTAAAACCATATGCTCCTATTTTAAGAATGGCTTCTCTCTTTCCTGCCTCTGTGCAAAAGCCTTGCAGAAACAAACAAAAAGCGAGGCAGAGAGAAAGCTATCTGAGCAGAAATAGCTTTCAAAAGTGCCTAGGAGAAAAGTAAAGAAACCGGGGAGACAGCGTAAAAGGAAAAAAATGGCTTATTTCTTAATCTATTTCACTTTGAGTGCTCTCTGGAATTACATAAAACTCCACTGGAGAAAAAAAAAAAAAATTATGGGGAAAAATCTCGTTCAGAGGTCTACTGTGCCCCTTTAAACAGCCATCAGCTTTGAAGCATGGAATAAAAACCCCTGTGGCCCCGGTCTTGGGGTACGTTGAGGCTGCTTTGAGTTGCATCATGCAGACATTCTGGGCACGAAGCCAGCGTCACTGGCCAAGTGAGGTCACTCACGTGCACGGGGATCTTCCGGTGGCACGGAGCCAGCCTCTGCTGCTCCTGTCATACCACCCCCCTTCCTCAGCCTCCTTTGAGGAGACCCGGACAGGTCTGCCCCAAACGGCCCCAAATCCTCGCTTGATGCAACAGTCTGGGCAATTTCAAGAGCCACAGCAGCATCGCCACGCACGTACGTCTCCTACCCCCAAAGCGTGCTGTTTCTCAGCTGCTGTGGAAAGTCTAGACTAAATTAACTTGACTGACCAAATTGGAATTGCAGTCCTTGTCGAACTCAGTGGGAAAATATGCAAACTATGTTTACAGCCTTGTTAAGCATAAAGCCATTAAAAGTCATATACCCAACAGGCTTCCCAACAAGGACAAGGAGAAGCAGCCACCTTTATGAAATACCGTGAGCTCTCCGCATTACCTTCCCTGATGTTAAACTCTTGGTATGAAGTCTCCTTCTATCAGAAGGAACAACATTTGGCTTTATATTACCAAGTTGTAGAATTCATCACTTTCATCTCTCTGCCATCTGCAGGATATTGAAAATGAAATGAAAACAGAAAAGGATTTTTAACATGAGGGGAACACCTGATGTATGAAGTTATTCAAGCCCCAGGAATGTGTGGTATTGCACATTCTCACTGTCACAGCCTTTGTTGAAAAGGATTTCCCTGACCTTTTCTCTAACCAGCAAACAAATAAGCCCTATCTCTCAGCAGGAGAGAGCCACTGCTCCATTAGATCATTAAGCAGTTCTATTCAGACTATCCCAGTCTCCTGTCCTTGGCCCTGAAGAAAGAGCTGGCACCGGTCCAATCAGTCAGATAGAAGGAAGGCAAATGTGCTTTCGTACAGTACAGCTTGAAATGTCACAGCAGGATGAAAGTCGTGGAACAGACAGCAGTGAGGAAAAGATGTGGTGCTACATGAGGGGTAGTGTTCCAACAAGGAAAGGCTGGTGTTTCAGTCTGCCAAACAACGTAATGACTCATCCAGGCAGAAAAATATTACCACCATGGGAATATTTGGAACGTCTCAGTCTGAGAGTAATTAGGGACTAAACTACACCGGCATGCTTCAGTGATGAAATGAGAAAATAAGCAATACCTCTGTCAAGTTCTGATTGGTGAGTATTAAATGAATATGGGCTTCTATCATATCTGACCACAAACTAGTAACTTGCAGCAGATTGTCAGAACGGAGAAATATTTCCACTTTCTCATAAAATATGACAGCACAAAAAAACCTGGTGAAGTGAAAAATGTTACAGTTGGCAGTAAGAGTTTTAAGGAAAATCATTACCATGATTATATAATTTAATCCTTGTAACAGGCATTTGCACATAGCGTTTTCAACCTCTAATTACTCTGTCTGCAACGGAATAAAAAAGGGTAAGAAGAGGATGGGCAAAAGCAGCAAATGCTGACAGTTTCATTTTATTAATAACTACTGTATACAAATCACTAAATGAAAAGCACAAATGTTTAATGGATATAGGTAATGGAATTATTGTGCTACTTATCGGTTGTAAAAATGTAAATACTTTGGCAAGAAGGACAAATGTTAATTTTTATTCTTTTGTATTTCCAACTTGTGCACAATTTGTATTCATTAAGCAATGCAAAAGGCCTTTTTTTCTTTATAATTGTAAAGTGACATTATAATTAAATTGTATAACCTCAGCAGCATCTGCAATTTAAAGGATCACTTACAAGCTGGCCGGACAAAGTGCACCACATTAAGCCACAAAACTGAGTTACACATCAATAACCCTTCATTCCAGTGGCTGGGTCAGAACCTCGGCAACATGAAAAAAAATAGATTATTCAGAGTAAAAAGGTTTAGAAGGTCAGAAGCAAAACCGCTTACAAGATCAGAATTCCCGGGATTCTTTAAGACTGCATACACTGAAACCTCCCCTGACACCTGTTTGATTTCTTTCGGCAGGATGGACACTTGTAGTTCAGCTGAACTAAACGCAGCTCCCCATATTAAAAGGAAGGGCAAACACAAATTACCTCTCTGCACAATACGAACAACCCCCATTAGACTGGCTTAATAAACTCTAATAGATGTATAGCTTAATACAATATTCAGCTATTGACATAAACATAAATATAAATTTCAAAGAAAATAACCTACTTTAGTAAAACTACCTGTGCAATAAAAATTAATGAACTCCAAATGATTCTGCACATCTCCACCAAATTGCATTTTCAGGCTCACATCTTCAGGACATGCTGGGTGGTTTGATGCATTCCCACAATTCATCTTCCTGCTAAGCCAATTTTAATTTAAATGCAATTAAAGGCTCAAAATGAACATTATGTATTAGATAAAGCCTTGAATCTGCAGACTATCATAAATATGATTTTCAGAAAAATTAATTACAAGCCATTAGGGTACAAGTCATCTTACTGCAAATGTTGAGTTAAACTGCAGAATCAGTTTGTTCCTTCCATTAAATGTTAAATACTGATTTTAAGCTTTGCTCCAAGTTAATAGCAGAAGGTCAGCATAAAAGAAAAAATGTTTCTGAAATAATCCTCAGAGACTCTGGAGACTTATCAATCCACATTAATTGAAAAAAATATATTCTCTCTAAATGCTTTGAAACAATGAGCTTTTCATCCACTTTTGGTCAACTTAAAATACCAATAAAACTCTGCACATTCTCCTTGTGCTCTGACTATAACACAGATTTCTGCAGAAGACAGAGTTGGTGCCTAACCACTTCAAATGAGAAATCACTATATGTCATCAGGTATTTCTAACCAGCCGTTGGTAGACACCCACAAACCACACCGAAGATATCTGCATAAGGCACATTGTAGACCTGAGATAGGAACTTCAAGAAAGTCAATGAAGAGCTGCTTTTTGCTGTCACTCGCTGTGAGGGGGAGCCTGAGGATTCAGTACAATCCCAGCATTGAAGCAGCAGCTACGGAAAACGCTATGATTTCTGACTTTGAGATATACTGAAGTTACAGCTTCAACTTTTTAGATATTCCTAGAAGATGAATCGTGCCTGCAACTCCCAGAAACCATGATTCAGAGGTATATACAACACGTAAGAGTTTCAAAATTATAGGAAACGGAAATTGTATAGTGCATATCATATATTGCAAGAAGTGCATTTAGCACTGTACAGAGAGCAAGATATGAGCATACCCCTCAGAACTAATACCACTAATTCCCAAATTCACAACTTTTGAATCTCACTGCTAGCTGTGTTCTTTTACACCATCTCATACTACTAAATTCTTCCCACCAATATTACCCACAATAGATTCAAAGGAAAACTGTGCTTAATTCCCGTCTCCCAAACTGACATATTTTATACACAATATGTCAAAACTATGCATTTTTCATTAACTTCTGTTCTATCATTAAACAGAAAAGCAATGGCACGGCTGGTGAAATTCAGCCATTAATCTCATAATAATTGCTTATAAATGTTCATGCTACACTGAAGAGCTGAATGCATCACATGCAGTTGAGGGGGTCAAGGTAACTTTATAAAATAAATCTTTATTAAATCACAGCTTTCTTTTCTGACATTATTCAATTTAGGCACGAACGCTGAAACTCACACCTTCATCTTCTGCACACTTGATTCAACTTAATTTTATCTGCTTGAATATCAAACGTTTCAATATCCACCTCTATATTCAGGCCCTCCTCCAGCTGCTAACTACTCCAGCCCTCCAGGGGACTGCATGTGTTTGCTTCAATCCATTTATTGTCTTTTGCTTGTCTACCTCTATCCCTAGACACTAATGTACTCACTTCTGGATATTAGTAGATAACCTCTGTGCAGTGGGAGTTTAATGAAATATCTGGCCATCAAGCAGGATGAATGTTATTTTGGCAATTGAACTTCATAATTTAAGGGCATTAGTATGAGATTCTCTGATTTCAAGGAAAGTGGAAAGCTGTTACATTCTGCAGGTATTATTAAAATGCTTTGTGTGCTTGTGGATCCTTAAACAGTTACACTTTGAAGAAAGCAAAACTTCTATGAAATAAAATTTATTATATGCCTTGACAGTTTAGAAAAATCAGAGCGATGATTAAGTCCAATGAACAGAAGACAGTTAACTATCTCCCCAATGAGCTTGTTGCACAGCTCTACTTCTCACCGGCATACAGTTTTTCTATAGCTGATAAGGTATGGTACATTTACAGACACCCAACAGGATCCTTTTCATGATGTGGGTTTCTGACAGCAACATAGAAGAACAGAGACAGACTTAAAAATGACACCCACATACAGCTGGAAAGAGCGTAAAAGCTCTTAGTCAAAGCCACCATGCTGTGGCATCTCTCTATGTGGCAAAGAAATAAGCCACAAATATAAAGTTGACATGTACCTAGCACCTCAGTCCCTAGAATTCTCGTAACTGGGAAAACTCTCAAAATATTATTTCTCAAGGGATATCTTACATTTTTAATATTTTTATGTACACCACCCTGAACATCTAACTAATGCTCAGAGTTTTATTCCTGAACCTTTTACCACATGAGACTTTAAAAACAAGAGATTCAGAAGGCTGATCAGGGTCCACTAACATCATTGAGGGTTTTCCCATTGACTTCAGTGCATTGGGCGTCAGCTTGTTAGTAAAGACAACCTGAGAATATTAGTCTGAATACATCACCTAAAACACAGAACAGGTCCACACCATGCACTCCTCTTTGCCCTTTCAATTATCTGGATGCAATTCCTGCACGTTAGCAAAGACCAGCTTAAAAATAAAAGGTTTAGAAGGTCACAAGCAAAACCGCTTACAAGGTCTAAATTCCCAGGGTTCCTTAGGACTGTGTATGTTGAAACCTGCAATAACGCATTACCCAAGTTAAAAGGAAGGGCAAACACAAATTACCTTTCTGCACAACGCGAACAACCCCCACCGGGCTAGGTTAACAAACGCTAATGGCACTCTCTCTGGGGACAGGGGCTAGTCCTTTTCACTGCAAGGCTTGTAACTCAAAGTCTGGAAGCGTGGTATCTATCACTGATGATAGAATACACTGTAAGGCAAATACAAGGGGGAAAAAGAGAGAAGGAAATTACCGCATTCACCAGTGAGATGCCTCTAACTCTGCAAGATGAATGCGTAGCAACGCTATGGAGGAAGTAAGACAACACTCCAGATCTAGTACAGTGAATAAAATAGAGATACAATGAGCTGTTGTCCGGATTTTCAAACACAATCCCCTTTCACTCTCTCGAGCTTACTGCTGTTTGGCATTAGATTTTTCATTTCCAAATAACTCAGCAACTAAACAGGTGGAAAAAGTCAAACTCTGCCAAGCTTGGCTGCCCAGGAAGCTGTTGAAACCATGAGGTTCCCATTCAGAACAAGGTCTTTGTGACAGCATGAGCTCACTCTGAATAGCTGTGTGTTCAGCGATGTGCATGTTAATGAATGCATTGTTCATTGTTATCACAGAATGTTATTCAGGGTTTCACACAAACATTAATAAAGGTATTTTTTACATTTTTTTCACTGCAAATTTGAAACACAAGTTGCTTTTATATTTGCCTCATCCTGGTCACTGCTTCTTACCAGCTCTTAGGAAAGTGGTCCAAGGCCAATTCTCTGGGCATTCCTAAATCCTATTTTCATTTGCTATTTTCAGTGTATTAATCAATTTCTACTTCCATTGTACTCTGAACTCAAAACTCAACCTTTTTTATCCACAGGCTCCTGTCAAATTCCAGCCCCACATTGTAGTTTAAAGCTGCCTTCAGACCCACCCGATTTTTTCAGCAGTTCTCTCTTACAAATGAAAATTATCTTCCTTCCCCCTAAACTTCATCATCTTTACCTTCCTTTGGAAGGCTGAGAAACATCATCTTAGATATTATTGATGAACATTGCTTAATATCAATCTTCCCTAAAAAAACTTACCCTAAGCTTAATAAGTCTGTGCTTATCCATAAACATTACATGCACACATGCTCAAAATCAGCCTGGCCTTCTAAAAGGCCAAGATGTTCTCCAGAACCACCGTACTTCTCATGAAATTCTGTAGTCCCAAAATTAGACACGGCACTGAAGTTTCCTAACTCTACTACTACAAGCAGCAGGAGCTCACCTCCAAATCAGTGAGAAGTTTCTCACCAGAATAACAGTATTTTAACCTTTGCCTAATGTCTGAGCAAAGTATACATACACTGGATGCTTAAACAAAAGTATTGCAGAGGCAGCTCTGCCAGAATAGTGAATGGGTTTGAAACAGTTGTAGCTTTACTGGATATTGAGGACTAGAAGTTGCAATAGTTTCTTAAAGTTTCTCACAGTACAAGAGTGTAAATTTCAGGCTTGAAAAAATAAAACCATTTTGGAAAATGCTAGAAGATGTGCAGTATTGCTTTCTATGTTTAGGTAGGCACATGCTTTTATGGGGGGTTCTGTGCAGCTGATTTTTTTTAATCTTCTATAGAAATATGTGTTTCTTGCCTTTTGTGAGCATCTATGTGGAACTATTTCAGTAGGTTCATAAAACTAAGTAAAAAAAAAAAAATTATCCCAAGGTGCTGTAAGTAAACATATAAAGCCTCAAAACATAAAAAAATGAGCACGGAATAGGTCCTGTTAACCATTCTGTAGGTGTAAGTTGAGGTCCACAAAGGCACCTGCTGCTTAGCTCATGCATCTGCCGAAACACCTTTAAAACTAAAACCTTTCTGAACACCTCCCGAGCATGGCCTGAAGCCACTCAGCTGTGTCAGGGCTATTCTGGGATGTTTTACAGGATTGTTTTCCTTTCATCAGGGGACTGTTGGTATAATTTCCACACACATACGTATGTTTGCCTACTCACAAGATAGCTTAAAACCAGTATTTCATAATGGGACACACTGAACGAAAAAACTGAAAAAGATGAAGCAATCATTTTCTGCTGAGCTCTTTTGTTGCTAGGATTCCAGATGGCTTCTGTTTAGCAAACAGGTTAAATCACGTGAATCATTTTTATTTGATTAAAATTTGTAGTATTTCTACACCCAGAAAGGTCCCATTTACTATTTAAAATGAAAGATCTTTCTGGTTTTAAAACATATGCATTATACTTCCCTACTAATGCTACATAAAGGGTGATGTTGTGGAGCTAGCCTACTTCCTTTCAGGAACAGTTCAGCCCAGTAACTTTTCTGTATTGTCAAAAGAATTTCCATTTGTGGGATACTGATACACTGGTAAAAACCACTATTTCCCTTCCCAACATTGTAAATATCCCATGGACTGTTCAGAGGAATATCCAAGGAAAAGTATGAGAGAGAGTCTCCAGCAGAGTTTATCACTCAGGAGAGGTAATTCTAATATGGGAACAGAAAATACAATGCATTGCCGATGTTAATAACAACTATGGAGAATAGCATTTAGGAAAGAAAATATTGGAAAATAATATTAACAAAATCATGTAACTTCTAGTACTACAGATCAAAGATATCCTCACTCAGCAGTGGTTAACATGCAACACCAGTGATCCATTCAGCCTCTACCTTAGAAGTTAATTTCATCCTAGGGCTACCATTGGCGCTAGGGATGCTATTAAATTCTTCAGGATGACAATTCACGTGAAATTCAGAGCTTTAAAACAAAGTCCTAATAGCTGTCCAATATGAAGAATTAAAAGTGTAATAATCCAATAAAAGTAGATGCACTACAACAATGTAGCATAGGACATGATATTGGTGTCACATACAGTGGCGAAAATTCAGAGTATTTCCAGGAAAATCAAGATTGTTACAAATATGTGTTAGAGCAAATGAGATGTGAATCAGGATGGTTGCAGGTGATAACTGTAACTAGACACTAGATGCTCTCCATTTCTAGATGAAATTGTAAGAATCATTCATGTTGGAAGGGACGTCTGGAGGTCAACTAGTCCAATCCCCTGCTCCAAACAGTGTCAGCACTGAATTCGGAGCAAGTTGACTAATCATAAAATTGTCATTAAATCCTACAAGCCACTCAATAGCAATAGTCTGACACAATACATTAAGGTAAACAAGGAAACAAAGCTTTTTGAATCAAAGGAAAACTACCTAAATTCTTCTTAAATTACCCTTGATGTGTCCAGATAGTTAAAAGATTTCTGTATTGCAGGCAATTTCCAGGCTGAATAGACGAGTAAAAGAAGAGTTGTTCTGTTGTTTCAAAACAAAACCTTTTCAGCACTCACAATAAGTTTCTCCTCTAAGTCTTCTCTCTCTTCCTTCCTAGTCTTCAAGTTTAATTTCTCTCTCTGTGATTGGTTAACCTATCCACCTCAGCACTTACATGACCCTAAAGTAATAGTAGCTGAGTACTTCAACTACAGATGAATTTATTCTTATAATTTTATTGAGGGACACAGAAATATTATTATCCACATTTACAGACAGAGAGCAAGACAAGGACAGATTAACGGATTTGTCCAAGGTCATTCAAGAACTAGGAACTAAGTTATGTCTCTTCAATGCCAGTCTGATGCTTATGCCCTTAAGCTACTACTCTTCTTTCTAAAACAATTATGTTCTCCATTTTTTCTTTGTATTCACCTCAACAGCACCTTTATCTTTCTTTCCATCTTAAGAGTGTAATATACCCTTTTTCTAGCTTCCTCGCATCTTTCCTTGTCCATTTGTATATGATCATCACACTTTCTTGTCTTTGTTATTGTTTCGCTTCCAGCTACCAAGAACCCAATCTCCTTTTCCCTATTTCTCTAGCATAATTTTCCTTGATATATAAGGTTCCATCCTGTCCCCACATTCCATACTCAACACTCTGAATCACCTTCTGATTACAAGATCCTTGGGATATGGTCTCAAAGGCTATATCATACATTATCCTGTGACATTAGTTTGTAATTCACAGTAGTGCCCAAACTACCTCTGCACTGGTTCACATTGTGGTCCTAGTCTGAAAAGCCACCACTGCTTCAGGCCAGTAAACCTGGACCAAACTGGAAACCATGGGCTTACACTTGACCTCTGCCCTTACAGACACTGTGAATCAACTGGCTCAAACCACTTGGCTCTGTGAACTCAAGACAGCTCAAGCACACCTGTTAAAACATGAACCAATGCAGCCAGGAGAGTCCATGGTTTTAGCAGCTTAACTCACCAGGTGCCTGACTTTCTACCACAGTCCCTGCTCAGGTGGACTCTGAGCTGATAGATTTTCAGATCACTATGTAGAAGACTTTTAGAATAGCCACCTACTTTAGAAGACTACCACTCCTAGAATCATAGAATCATTAAGGTTAGAAAAGACCTCCAAAATCATCGTGTCCAACTGTCAATCCAACACCACTATGCTTACTAAACCATACCCCAAAGTGCCATGACTACATGTGTTTTGAACACCTCCAGGGATAGTGATTCCACCATCTCTCTGGGTAGCCTGTTCCAGTGCCTGATAACCCTTTCAGTGAAGAATTTTTTCCCAATATCCAACCCAAACCTCCCCTGGCACAACTTGAGGCCATTTCCTCTCATCCTATCACTTTTTACTTGGGAGAAGAGACCAACACCCACCTTGCTACAACCTCCTTTCAGGTAGTTGTAGAGAGCTACAAGGTCTCCCCTGAACCTCTTCTTCAGACTAAACAACCCCAGTTCCCTCAGGACAATCACCTCCCTAGTCCTGCTGACCACACTATTCCTGATAGAAGCCAGGATGCTATTGGCCTTCTTGGCCACCTGGGCACACTGCTGGCTCATGTTTAGCCAGCTGTCAACCTGCGCCCCCAGGTCCTTTTCCCCTAGACAGCTTTCCAGCCACTCTTCCCCAAGCTTGTAGCGTTTCATGTGACCCAAGTGCAGGACCTGGCACTTGGCCTTGTTAAACGTCATACAATTGACCTTGGCCCACTGCTCCAGCCAGTCCAGATCCCTCTGCAGAGCCTCCCCACCCTCAAGCAGATCGACACTCCTGCCCAATTTGGTGTCACCTGCAAACTTCCTGAGAGTGCACTCAATCCCCTCATCCAGATCATTGATAAAGATATTAAACAAGATTGGCCCCAGAACTGAGTCCTGGGAAACACTGCTTGTGACCAGCCACCGCTGGATTTAACTCCATTCACCACAACACTCTGGGCTCGGCCATCCAGCCCG
>NW_009260791.1:6755825-6841642 GCF_000687185.1 Egretta garzetta
GGGTCACCTTGTCATAGAAGGAGATCAGGCTAGTCAAGCAGGACCTGCCTTTCATGAACCCATGCTGACTGCGCCTTATTACCTGGTGGTCCTTCAGACACCCAATGAGCGCACTCAAGATGACGTTCCATAAAAGTACCAAGGTCAGATTGACAGGTCTGTAGTTCCCCGGATGCTCCTTCTGGCCCTTCCTGTAGATGGGTGTCACATTGGCAAGGCTCCAGTAATCTGGGACCTCCCCTGTTAACCAGAACTGCTGATAAATGATCAAGAGTGGCTTAACAGGTCTGACTACTAAAGACTGAGGCAAAGAAGGCATTAAGTACCTCAGCCTTTTCCTCATCCTTGGTGTTAATGTTCACCCTGTATCCAATAAAGGATGGAGATTCTCCTTGGCTCTCTTTTTGTTGTTAATGTATTTTTAAAAACATTTTTCGTTATCTCTTACAACAGTGGTCAGGTTGAGTTCTAGCTGGGCTTTTGCCTTTCTAGTTTTCTCTCCGCATGACCTAATGAGATCCCTGTAGTCTTCTTGAATTGCCTGCCCCTTCTTCCAAAAGTTGTAAACTCTCCTTTTTTTCCCTGCGGCCCAGCAAAAGCTCCATGTTCAGCCAGGCCAGCTGTCTTCCCTGCTGGTTCATCTTATGGCACATTGGGACAGCCTGCTCCTGCGCCTTTAAGACTTCCTTCTTGAAGAATGCCCAGCCTCCCTGGACCCCTTTGCTCTTCAGGACTGCTTCCCAAGGGACTCTGTCAACCAGTGTCCTGAAGAGGCCAAAGTCTGCCCTCCGGAAATCCATGGTAGTGGTTTTGCTGATCACCCTCCTTACTTCGCTAAAAATTGAGAACTTTATCATTCCATGGTCGTAAACCCAAGACAGCCTCCCACTACCACATCTCCCACTAGTCCTCCTCTGTTTGTAACCAGCAGGTCAAGCAAGGCACCTCCGCTGGTAGGCTCACTTACCAGCTGCATCAAAAAGTTATCTTCCACACACTCCAGGAACCTCCTAGACTGTTTCTTCTCTGCTGTGTTGTATTTCCAGCAGATGTCTGGTTAAGCTGAAGTCCCCCATGAGAACAAGGACTAGCGATTGTGAAAATTCTGCCAGGCACTTGTAGAATGCTTTATCTACCTCTTCATCCTGGTTGGGTGGTCTATAACATACTCCCCACCATGATATCTACCTTGTTGGCCTTCCCCCTCATCCTTACCCATAAGCACAATATTCACAACAATTCACTTTCATAGCCCTTGCTCATGAATCCCCCCCAAAGATTCACCAACTTAAACAACAGAAATGTTGTACCATTAAAAGAGAAAAATTTACCATGGGAAAATGCAAGCAGCAGGCAACACCGATTTCCGATTATTTACTACACTACACACAGACACTGCACTGTCCCGTTTGCCCACTGCATAACAAAGGTCAGCCTCTGGAAAGAAACACAACCCTATTGAGGGAACAAAGAAATGAGTCCTGGTAAAAGCAAACAAGAGAAAACAATGTTAACGTGATAGGTGAAACACTTCACAGGATAAGACTAAATCCATCTCCCTTCACTGAAGTCTATATTATCAACTAAAACATTTTGTAGTCTTCTGGATCCTGCCCCATCACCACAATCCTAAGAAATAACAACTGTCAAAAATAACTTATATCCTATACAGCTGATTCAATACCTTAAGTCTTCCACTCCTAGCACTATGACAAATTATATTTCAGAAACATCTGCCCAGACATTCCTACTCAACAAGAAGGCTACACCATCAGTTTATACTTCCCCAAGGAAGCTATTACTCCTGCTTTCTTTCCAGTCAGTGGGTATCCTCACTCCTATTGAATTCGTCTTTTCCTAAAGTTGGAAGATGTGTTTTTTCTAGCTCTCAGTGAGTGGCAATTTGTCATAAATCAGAGTAGTTTTTACACCTGGATCAGCTCAGGTTCTCAGCCAAGTGCAGAACATGAAGGCTACCAAGGATTCAGATGAAATTCAGAGCCTAAGGAAAATGCCCTTGGACAGCTGGAATAATTTCTTTCTCCTGCTTTTTATTATACTTCTTAAAAAACATTCTCAAGTAGATTGTCAGTACTCACACCAGTGATCTCAGTGTTTCCTAATGGGATCACTATGCAAATAACAGCTAGTCAAATGAACATTGTCAGTAAAAGGCCTTCAAATGAAGGCTTGCAGGAGAAGGCCTCTGAACTATTCCTTGTGTATTACATTGCTATGACAGCTCATTTTCATTTTGGTTTACTCAATCACAACTCTTCACCTGAATTTCATCATAAAAACTTAGCGTCTTCTGTTGCACTTTTAAAAAGATGCTAGGATGTGGCTACTTCTACTTCCCACTCCACTGAGCAATCTGAGAAAGTACTCTGCTACATCCAAGCTGTTAAAATATCAATACAACTGAACAAGACAAGTACTGAGTCCATAGCTGTGCAACTCTTCCTTCGAGTGTCTCTTTGTTCCTGAAACTCTTACAACACATAATCAAATGAAATCAATGGGATTTGATTTTTAAGTGATACAAATATTGCTTACTGTGAGGGATTCTATTTAAAACAGAAACAAGTACAGCTAGAACAGTTCCAGTACTAGAATTATTATTCTTTTATATATAATAAGGGCATCAATCTAGGTTTGTTAAAACGGAAGGAATTATTCAGAATTTTATAATTAAGTTACTTTTATTGTTAAAGTCCAGTGCACATATAGAGATATGAATTTGCAATGGCTGAAAATCAATGCAAATCTTCACACTGGGAAAGCTAAAACCAACCCAGTGGATGACTTGGAGGCTAATAAAATAGTCAAGAAAGCAGCAAAAACCAAGGGCTCTTGTGAAAAGATCAACATTCACAGCCTTTGAAAATCTTAGAGCCAACTAGTTTGAAATATGCAGATATCCTGGTGCCTGTAACAGGCTTACTCACATGTTTGAGGTTAATCAGGTGTGTTCATATTGGAAGAGTTGGATCCAAAAATGAAAGAGATGCACCATCAAACTATTATTTCTTATTCGGACTTAATTTGATTAAAAACTACTTTGAAGCCCCCTTCAAAGAGCCAAGTAGAGGATTCGGCTCTTGTTCCAGTATAAATAAGCATAGCAAGTTCCTTTACAAAATGCTTTCAATATATAAGACAAAAATTAATAATGTAATATTTCTGGTCTACAAAGAAAAGACAACCTGCTTATTACAACCTTCCAGGCTAAACTGATTTTTGAAAACCTGTCTCATCTACCATACAGTATAGAGCACGGACAACAAGAGCAGAGCATCTCCCAAGAGATGCAATAGAAGGGTTTGAACATCTACTAGTACTACCATCAATTTTGGAGCTTTTTGGACAGAATGGGTGAATTTACATAGGAATGCTGCTTTAGTGGCTGACTACTCATGCTAGGTAGGTTGCATGCTTGCCTTTGATGCTTATTTTTTATACAATTCTTATATCCATTTTTAAATAAGCACATATTCTTTGTGTTTAGATTCATAATAATAATGTTTCCTGGTAATAACTAATGCCTTGTGTGCCAGTGACAATATTCTTCATAACACTGTTAGAAGGTCTATAAAGATGTCTATTATAACCTCCCTAACTTAGGATATTGTGATATGCTGAACACTCACACAGCTATTATGATAGTTACCCTTGTTAGAGCATTATGTACGGATAATCTGGACTTTTACAGCATCCATACCTAAAAAAATCTCATAGAAATTAAGAAATGGTAAAGAAGAGCCAGAAGAGGGTAAGATTTATATAATACATGCATTACTGCACACACCAGTGAAAAAAAAGGTTGTCATCTGCAAGATGGCTTTATAGAAGTTGGATATGCCCTAGGGCTTCAGTCCTAGGTTTGTGTAGTACCGAAACCCACTTAAATAACTGGGTTGTTAAAGCTGGTTAAACATTTTGCTGTCTTTGCTTCTTAGATATTTAGTAGAGAGTTAGTAACATCAGTAGCCAGGGACTGCAGGAAAGCCCAGTAAAATCACATGAGCTCTTCTTGCCAAGTACAGTGAAAAGTTATTAGACAAACCACAGCAGGTTCTGCTCTCCTCATGCCTGCACTGAAGTTCCTCTGTTTCCTTTGTTGTTTGTCAGGTGTTTTCTTTGAGAAAAACTCTGATCATACAGAATATGCAACAGAGCTTCAGTGATCACAAAATATTAAACTCGGTTCTTGTGTCTTCATAGAGCTAATGGGAGCACTTCCATGAAATCTGGTATTACCACTACATCTGCTAAAACTCCCCTTCATGATGGACAGACATCCACTGAATTACTAGGATTGTCGCCCTTCCATTGCTGTGCCTCTTCCTTTTAAAGCAACTCACACATGCAGTGACCTTGTCTGACTCCAGTTCAGAATTTGAGTATGAAAACACTCAAGAGGTTGTGGCTGCGATCCTAAAAATATCTGTTTTGCTAGAGACCTGAAAATACATTCTTTAATTTTTTTTCTCAGTTTAACAGCAAATGCTGAGTATCTTCAGTAGCTAAAATACATCCTCCATCCTGCAGCACCATGCAGGTGGGTACCACTTTTTCCTGAACTGTGGCTTTCAGTGGTAGATACATAAGCATGGAGGTTAGTCCTTTTGCACTGAGGGCAGGATCAGACCCCAGGAGATCTTATCACCTTGTGATCTAATAGAACTTCAAATGCTACCATGACTTTTCATATTGTCTTTTAACAGTTTTATTGTAGACTATAAAATAATATTAACAAAAGACTATAGCAAACACAAGGGACATTGATTTACCCATTACAAGGCATATAAAGACCAATTGTAAATTAAAACTCCATAATTCTGATGGCTGTTAGACTCCTGATTAAATTCTGTTACATATGTCTCAAAAGTTCCTTTTAGTTGAGGTATTGGGTGAGGAATACTTAGGGAAAGTCACCTGCAAGTTCAGAAGACAATACTTAAAAAAATACACTATATAAGTAGCTTTTTTGGAACAAAAGAAAGATATTTTCTTGGTTTAGGAAATTATTATAAAGGATCAACAACCACCATTCTCAAAAAGAAAAAGCCAGCTACCCTTATATCAACAGCACCTTCCAGCAGCTCTTCTATCTCTAAGGTTCAACTTTGGCCAGCCTATATTTTAGGCTGACACCTTGTTCTCTGGAATGACATTTTTTTCTTATAAAAGGTAGAATCCAGTGGTCCTTATTGGACATGGATATTCTGAAAATATGAACTCATCATAACCAAGGAGGTGGCAATTCCCTCAGTATGCAAACTGCCCATGTCCAATTGTTAGCATCTAGCTGCTGAGGCTAAAATATTAGGCCTCTAATATGTTGTATTTTATATCCTCTGTGCATTGGCTACTGTATCTGAGAATTTTAAAATTCTTATTCAGAGTGAAGCATGCTATGGGCTGCTTACATTGAAATTTTAAGCTCTTGATATAACAGGAAAAATCATAATATTATACTACTTCTAGCATTTCCCCAAAATATTCATACATATCCCCCCTCCCGCCACCCAAAATAATGTTGCATTTTAGAGTCTAGGTGTCCTATTTTTTGTTAAGTTACAGGTCATTCTATGTTTGCAGTTTCCAACACTGAGAGGCCAGAACCTCCTAAAACATGGGCTTAGTGATTGAGATGGTTTTATTTATCTCTGTGCACATAACTCTCCTCCAACCTATTCAAGAAAATAAATTACTATTCATTTCATTTGCTGAGAGAGACATGAGAATAATGGTGTAAGTCTGAGAGTGCAATATGTGACGGTGTCAGCTTTGGCATGCAAGATATTATTGGCAGAAGCCTGGATAGATGCATTACACATAACTGAAAAGGCAGGCCATCACAAGTGAGATCTAATAAAACTCATGTATCACATCATTTTTTTCATGTATTCTTTATATGACACATTTAACAGAAATACTATTTTTAAAATGTATTAGTTTCTTAGAGAGCTTTAAAACATTTTATAGGAACTGTATTGCATACTCTTTAAACTATAAAATCTGAGCACAACTCCAACACACAAACCTCAGAGATAGAAAAACAAAACCCCCAGACAAACATTTAAACTTATCTGAAAGCTACCAGAGTAACTTTTAATTTGTAAAAACAGAATATCTTTGAAGTCCAATGTTTCAAGACTTTCCAGAGCTAGTCTACATCCTTCCAGAAAGCTGAGTTTCCTTCTCAGTTGTAACACAATTTCTAGCTTTGAAATACAACCCCTTTATCCTGCCAGATAGCATGCATTTTTGGCCCTCACCTAAGTAACTGATGGGAAGAATGCACTGTTCTCCTTTTAGTCAGATCTTTGAATGTCTGTAAAAGAGTAAATTCTACATGCTTGTTAGTGGGCAGTATATAAATGTGATGTCACAGGTTCCTCATAACAGCAATTAAGAATGTCATCACCAACACTTAATGCACCAGCAATGTTGAAGTTTGACGCATTAGTGTCACAGTGTGCTGAAGGTAAGACTTGACTATTCTCAAGAGAAAACATGATCTGTTAATCTTGATTTACAAAACTTCCAGGTTTTGATGTTATAGTTGATAAATTGCCAACATGTGACGATTTATCATGATTTAAGGCTGCTATTGCTTAAGCTGCCATTTCTTATTTCTATATGTACAAGGCATTTATTTTTTAGGGGAAAACCCTCCAATATAGAATCTGCTAGTTTATAAGTGTGCTAATTTATAATATGGTGTCTATATATATGTTCCTATCTGGTAGCCAAGGTCTGTTACTGTATTTGATTGTCAAATCACGATATTTTCCCTACTCCCCTTTTAATTTTTCCCCTGAAAAATCAGATACAAATATTTTCATCTATCCTTTAACCATCAGTCAGCTGTTCCCCACATCATTCAAGAATGTTCAACCAGTCGTAACAGTAAACACAGCAAACATTTGAAAATCTCATACAGCAATTAGAATCAATATCCAAACATGCTGCTACTCCGGCCTCTGGGCCTAGGAAACATGGATATCTATTTAGGCTCTTTGTGAGGAGACGAACACAGCCAGAGAGTTTAGACTGTGAAGGGACAAGGAGGGACCTGTTTGGTTCTGTTGTATTTTGGAATTCACTTGAATAACCTACCACAACATTATGGTGGGCTTTGCAGCACTGTATTTTATTGATTCTAGTCTTCGTACTCCTACCGTGCCTGCAGGATGGCTCCTACACCTACATACAAGGTGGGACCTCTGCAATCGCAGAGGTCCAAGAGTGTAAAGTAGCTCACAGAATCAGCTACAATTATTACAATTAATAACGTAGCCATAATAACAACTAATTAATCAATTAAAATATCAATTCTCCCTTAATGAGAGAGATAAGTGTTGGAATTCATTATGGTCATACCACTTACATTGAACATTTCTAGCGTGTAATTTCTTTAAACAGGTTTGGTTCTGATAGAAAATAGACACCCAATATTTCATGTTGATCTGGTGTCTAAAAACATTCCAATCATGCTTAAGAAATGTGTCATCTTTCTAATCCTTTGTATCTTCTTATTCCACTCAATGACAAAATAATTGAAGTCGTTTGTGATTGATGCTCCATTCTTATTACAGTTATTTCTTGGCTGTGAAATTCTTCCTGATCTGCCTTCTCATTCTTCCCTAGAGGTGTGTATGACTTCTCACTTTCTTTTATTCAAAAACTCCTAACATATGGTTCCCACCAAAGCTTAAAAATTGTCTACTTTTGTAATTGTACTGATCGTGACAAAGAGGGAGCAGAGTGCCAGATTACTTGCCAGGCTACACGTCATCTTACTCAAACATTCATATGCACCTTTTGGGGAGTTAAAATAAATTTCTCATTGTAATTTTTAAAAATATAATTTACCTCTCTGCTCCCTGTTCCTTTTTGTTTTCCAGCTAAAAACCTTAGTGGTGAATCAAAGCTTAATGACACTCAGTCTACTGAGACCCAATAGGCAGCGGCTGGTGAGCACAACATGTATGATAGGAACAGCAGAGAGTTTTGCCTTCCTCTTTGAAGGATGTCACCTCTCACCAAGATTTTCTTAAAAACAGGAAAATAAAAATGTGGTGGCCTCCCACCACTCCCCCAGTGGTGGGGAGCAGCATGGAAAGGGAGAGCTCAGATGATGCTAATGACTAGTGTATTTTCCAGTAGTGCTCAGAGGGAAAGTAATCTATTTGCTTCTTAATAAACTTACCCATTCCATTTTGGTTTTTTACCTGGCTCAGTCAAATAAGTCATACACCTTTTATGAAGCCTCTGAAGAGGTTTTATTCCCCTCTTCAAGGGTGGGAGAGGTTACAACTGAGGTTTTAAAAAAAAAAAAAACAAACACACAGTAAACTCAGATGACAGAGAATGTAGTTAATAATTGCGGCCTTTGAGGACTGATTAGGTATAAATCTGTTCTGTATGTTTACAATAGCGAAGAATCACATATATTTTGGGGATAAGATGTTTCACAAAGTATAGTCTTTATTTCTGTGTTATCCCTACATAAACTTTATCAAACAACATACCCTAAGAGCTACAGTTAGTTCTTTCACAGCATATATTTTCTAAGTTTAGTTTTCACTTTCTTTCTTGATCTTCCTATAAATTGAAACAAGGTTTCCAACTCACTTTCTGCTGTAAAATTTCTCAGGTGTCTCCCAAGCCAAAACAGGAATTCATGAAAACATGATCTTCTGAATTGCATAGTCACGGCTGCCTGTTTGACTCCCCGTTTTCCAGAAAGCAACACTGCATTGCCAATACTGCTTTTAGCAAGAAAAATACTTGAGTGCTAGTTACCATGTAGATAATCTCTTCTGCACAGGGGAAAATAACATTCCCTCTTCACTAATTTGTTAAGCCTCATTAACAGCATGTTATTTGAGTGGACCAGCAACATACCTTGATGTGCTGCTCATCTAAACTGTCTTTTTTTTTTTGAAGCTGGGAAGAGTAGAACTGCTAACTTCTCAATGATGCTTTCAGTGGAGTCCCGTCCTCCTCTTATTATGCCTTCTCAGGGTTTCACTAGAACAGATGTGACTCAGCTGCAGGAGGTTACGTGTGGTGACAAATGCTTGAAACACATCTCCAGCATGTATAACTAACACCACCACTGAACTGGTAGAAGTGATTTCTTTGCCACCTTTGGCTCTACTACAAGGAGCTTCACTATAAAAATAAAATCCAAGTCATTCAAAATTTCTTTACAAATCGTAATCCTGAGAACTGACAACTCCCACCAATTCTCAGCTGAGTAACAACACTGCAGATTTCTGACTTAACAGTCTGAGCCTCTTCTGGAGTATTGCAGTGGGATAGAGATCCCAAGAAAAAATACATTCCCCATGCAAATTCAGGCTACCTCCTCCACCTCTCAAGCTTCAACGAATTCACTTCCTAGCATTATTTTTGTCTTCATGTATTTGAAAACCAAAACACTTAGACAAATTCCAGTTGCTCTGTGCTCTCGTCTACACTCCTGACACATTTCTGCCTCAGAAAGTTTGAGGTTTGATGATTGTCATTTCTCCTACAACAACAGATTGTAAGCTGGGGGAGGGATTCCTACTTCTTGTGCTAAGCTTTTCCTACTCTAAATGACTTACACATGACTCTATACCAGTTAGCATTACCACACCCACGTAACTTAGAATATACACTTTACTTGCTTAGAAGAATTGTTTATGGTTGCAAGGAAACACTTAATTTTTCTGTTTTAATGACACAGAGCATTGCAGTTCATTGCTTTACAGAAAACCTCTGTTTTATAAGCACTCTTGGTTTCCAAATGTTTTGATTTAAAAACATGCCTCTTTACAATGCATTCATGTTTGCACTGAAATGCTCTTGCCACATTTTAAGAGTGATGTCATTGTTATTCCTATATCCTTTCTGAGAGAGGCAAGTGATTTATAAATATTTTCCACTTCACTACACATTGCATAAATCATGGGACTGACCTGCACTTCAGCGCTTTGTCTGCTCAGCCTCGCTGTGGTTTGGGATCTGGCAAAGGGCTCCTTTCTCTCAGGTCACTTTTTGGGCTTATCAGATGGAAAGTCTTGAAAGCAGGTTAACTCTGACATTTCTTTCCAACTTACTTTTGCTGCTTTAAAAGAAGTCAACTCCCAACACTATCGTCTGACAGCAGTAAAGACTAATAGAAAACAGCTTTCTTGTAACTTTGACGCAGGCATTTTGTTGGAAGGAGCAAACCAGCATTATCTTTTAAGGTATTCTCTCTCCCTCTCTCTCCGCACTAACATACAATCCTTCCTATGTGGCCTCTTGCCACACATTTAAAGCAGCACTTACTTCTCTTGATTGAGAGTGAATGCAATGAATCCAGAGCAATCACACACTCCCCCTCCCGCAGGAGAAACAAAACAGGGAGACCTGAAGTTGGAAACAGCTTGGGTGCTTGTGCAACAACAATTCTCTTGTTGATTCATCTTCTCACACGTGCATATTGGGAAGAGAAAATGGTTCTTTCCCCTTTTGGCCAATGGGTTTATGGAGGTAAGGTAGACGCTGTTCTACACAGTTTCCAAGTAGTTAGATCTACGGCATCATCTTCTACTGCCACTACATATTACAGCAAGGAGAGTCCATGAGGCTGAACAGGGCTCTGTCACTGTTTTCATGTCTGTATCGACTGCACATTTACTTTCAAGCTCTTAATTCTGTATTCAGAGGCAACCCCTTGTTGCAAAACCACTCTGTTAAATTTCCTGGTTAACAGCTCCTGAACTTAGCTATCATTTTCCCAAGCAGTCCATTCCCTGGGTAGTGTTATCTAACAAATCCGTTTATACTTGCAACTAAAGTAAGCTTGAAATGCTACTGCCTTTTCCCTCCAGATATAATTTGTAAACTTCACCTTCAAAGTATTGTATCTATCTGTATCACTGTAAGTCCTTTTGTCTGATTTTTTAAAATTAGTCCTGTCTATCTGCCATGAGAAGTCATTGTCTCAGATTCTCTGTGCTGCTTTGCTAAAGAATGATGGATTTTCATATATTAAACTGAAGTAAATTCAGTTTCCATTCTGCTTCTCTTACTGCAATCATTGTTCAGTCTCATGCATTCCCATGGATGGTGTACCCAGGCGTGATGATTACTTGCTTCTGCTTTTACCCTTTTTTTAATTGACATCTAATTGTTAATACTGCCTTTTCCAAAGACCGTATTCTCACCTTATTTTCCCAGCCTTCATTGTCTTTATTACTTTCTGCATCAAGACCTAGCTATGTTTCATTTATAGATCTCTCAGATTCATTTATCATCCTTTCTCCTCTAGCTTCTGCACCTACAACCTGAGATTCTTGATCATTAAACATCCATCTCACGTAAATTTGCCTTTAAACTTTCCCTGGTTTACAAACATACATGTCATCACCTGACAAAGACCACCTAACCTAGGTGATTCATTATACAGCACACTGTTTTTCAAAGAAAATCAACCTGGGGGAGAGAGAAATCCGCCTGGTGCTTCCAAAGACACTCCTTCCTCAGCACATGAAACATCTTATGATCAATTACTGCAGGCAAATGAAGATCATCACATAAGGATATGCTACAAACACTCTTGAACAAGCTATGCCCACGCAGAATTTTTTAGCACCTGTCTGGCCCAATTAGTATTTTACTTCATGAGAAACCCCATTCATTTTAATAGGGTTGCTTGTGCATTTTGATACATTTTAATAGCAGTAAATGGATACATCTTGCTGACAACTTAGTAGTATTCAATTATTTGTAAGAGTTTTGCCAGAGGCAACTTTGAAAAGCAAGCTATTGTCAACAGACTTAACCTTGTCAGCTAAGGGCTTGCATGCTTCCCAAAAAATTGCAAAGGTCTGCAAATCATAATCTCCTAAGCAGAAAGACACTGGACTTTGAAGCCTAACATTTTCTGCTTGCATTTCTGTGTTGTGCCATGCAAATAGCCAGACTGCACTTTTCTGTTCCCACGTGTGTATGTTGGAATAGTACTGTGTCTGGTTTGGTTTGGTTTTTTGCTAGGCACTTCCTCTGCTGTTAGGATGCAAGTGATATAAACGTAACTGATAGCAGAGCTGGGACCCCTCTTTCCCAGCCAACCTTGGCCAGTTCCATCATCAAACACTCCCTTGCAGTGACACAAGGACAGAAGAGACTCCTGCCTCCCCTTCTCTTCTCCTTCTGGACATCTCCAGTGTCACAGTACAGGGAGAACTGCAATACCCTGTTCCTTTTCAGGATACGCTGAAAATATCTGACAGTGAGAAAAGTGAAAAATAGGGATGCAAAACTCTGGATATTTTACCAATTCAATCCTAAAGGAAACCGCTGCTGCTCTTGAAACCTGTACACAATATATTTATAGCAGACAGTAAAAATATTATTCTAAAATTCTGTTTCCCTCTGTTATTACAAAATGACAATATTGTTTTTAGCCCATTTCCTTTAACCAGATTGACAGAATTACAGGTTGACATTACTGTGAAATTTTATGATGTATTATGTTAACTGTGCCAGTTTGATTAGCCTTGATTGACAGCTAGTACCTGCACAGAAACTTAAGTATCTCAGGAATGTAAGAGCAGTGAATAGTGTGTTGCCTCCTTCATTAGTATAAATACACAGGTAACTACAAGTAACAAGAAATATATAACAACAGAGGAAGTAGCAGTAAGATTACATATACCATTAAAATAATCAAGGTGTTATTACCATATTGATAATTTATCTTTTCTCTCACCTAAAGCACTCCGTGTTCAACAAACTTTTTAAATGCAAACTGACAAACATATCAAGTCTGAAAAAAAATTGAGATCTTTCATTCTGTAGACATGCTGTTCCTAGATATGTGCTACCATGGCTGAGGGACTAAATTTAAAAATCTCAGCACACGCAGTAGCTGCATCTGAGCTATCATATCATAGTAATGCTTCTCTCCTACAGCATCGCCATCCGTTATCTAAACACAAGTTGAGATTCTTTCAGACTATAAAAGTGGAGGCTAGGATGCCTAGTGAATTAAGCATAGAAGCTGTGTGTTCCCCCCCCCGGCTTTGGGGTTCCAGTCCAGCCTACACTTCAGCACGCGATGTGATTGGAGGTTCTCTGCTCGCCCTGTAGATTACATTAATTCATATCACAAAGTGGCTTCGTGTTACAAAACACAAGACATGATTTCTAGAAATTGCTCTACACTTGTACAGAAATACGGAATCTAGGAAGGAATGTGGTGGGCTTTCTTATGGGCAAAAAATTCTTTGAAATAATCTCATAGGTGGTCAATGATTTTTTTCTCTTCATTAGTTAAACATCTCAGAAATCAAGGGATAAAGAATAAGAAGGACTTCCTTGTTCACTGAGTTTGGCAATCTATTTGCACAAATCATCATATATCTTCTCATAAGCATGTTGATTGGCCCCTGAAAAGGGACTTAATGGTTTGCCCCTTTCGCTGTAGCTCTTTCAGCTCTTGATTACTTTAGCAGCTGCATCTCTTCCATTATATTTCCAGCTTAAATTTATTTGTGGCCAGTTAATACCAAACTCTTATTGGAACTACACGATCCTCCAACTTAAAACGTTTTCCAGGATCTCTGGCATTCTAAGCACCCCATGGAGAGCAATAATATCACCTCCTAGCCTTCTTTTTGCTAGTTATATCTAATTTCCATCCAAAAGTCATACAGATTTCCAATTTTTCCATCCTCCCCCTCCCCAGATAAACAAGCCATTCTCCTGATGACCCTCAGAGGCTTTATCTGCATCTTTCACACTTTGAATTCCCCTTTCTTCATCATGGGAGACTCTGTGCCCAGCCCAACAGGGGCAGCTCCTCCTTGATAACAGTGGGGTACCTCTACACCAGAACTCTATAATCCCCAGTAAAACCTTTCCATGTCTCATTTCCCTCCTGTGGTGAGCAGAAATGGCATACATGCTTGCACTGAGCTTGCCAATACAACACCCTGACTCAGGGTACACAGCCTGGAGGCAGAAGAACACCCTGGGCAAAAAGCCCCAAGCCTCCTTGGCTGAGGGCACCACCAGTATTGGCCACTGGTACCCACTATTTCATAGACCTTCATGTAAATCATTCCCTTCTACAGCTGTACTAGTACCATCCAATCTCCACCAGAAACAAGCACTCCAGCCTTAGGATTACATTTGACTTTTTCACATTGCATCACGGTGGTGCCTTTTAGGCTTTTTAAGATCAATTTCTCTATTTCAGTCATTTCTATCTCATGGAATTCCTTGCTTTAAGAGAATTTAGTACTATTAGTCCCCAGGTGCATCATTTTGCACTTTCTGCTATGCAATTTCATTCCATTTCTGTTACTCTAGTGCTCAAAATTATTCAGCCCTGACTACTTTCTCTTAGTTTTGTGTCACTGGTCAACTTTTTTCAGATCTTGAGAAGTTCCTCAAAATCTTCTCTCCTGTGAGGAAGCTCCCTTTTGCTGCCATCTCGTCTCACCCACTCCATAAACTAGAAAATCTTATGCTGACACCTATACCTTCAGGTTGAATAAATAATTTCTGATACAGAACTACAGAAAATTAAGCTCCAGAAAGGCTACTAGTCTTTAGCATTAGAATATTACTAGTTGGCATTCCCCCCACCCCTAAAAGTCAGTTATTTGGTAGACAGATATCAGTCTAATTTTTGAGTGATCTGCCTTTTCTGTTTTCTTTTTTTATTCAAATTTAATTTCATAATTCTTCAGCCAGGAGAAAAAAGTAAAACATCAGTTAATAGAGTCTGGTTTTCTATTTTTATATCTTCTAATAAATGACTACCTAACCTTTCTAACTTCCATTTTTAATTAATTAGGTCCATATAGACAAACCCTTTTGGCCTTTGTAATAACATCTTGAGCTCAGGCATGTTGGAAGGGCAAATCATTTCATGTAATGTTTCAAAATAAATGTCTCTCTGTCCATAGGCCTACAGGAATTGCTTCAAGGGGAAAAAGCGATGAGAAAATAAACAAAGAATACAAAGGCTTACTCTCCCTCAACAGTGTTTGTTATTATTGTTAAACCAGGTGAGACTGATGCCTGGGACTGGCAGCAGCAAATTTTATTTGTTTAAAACTGTTTCTTCAAAATGTACTGCTAGCAAACTGATTAATTAAGCAAACTGATTAATTCAGCTATCAGGACTGTTTTAAAAAAAAAATCTATAATGTTTTTATGAGAAAAGGATAATGGGAAATTTTTAAAGTACAGAGTTTGTATTGCACCGTTCTTGTCTTTTAACCTGCATTACTGACATTGTTAGCGCAATAATTTCACCTATTAATATGGCTACCCTTTAAATAAAAAGCTGCATGTTTGGTTGCATTTTCCTTTAAGGCAACATTCTATTGTTACATTGTTATTTTTACACAATTACCCAACCAAATTTACAGGCTTACATCCATCCCTTAGCTCAGAATGTAATCCATGCTTATTATTACTTAGCATCAAAAGAAGCATTACTGATGTTCTGGCAGAAAGAGAAAGTGTATTTTCATTGCAACCTCCTTTCTGTATTTACTTCATTTCTCAATGGATGTGCAATCACTCTAAGGTGACAATGGCTGATATCTTAGCAAGAGTCTCCTTCATTTTCTGTCTTAGTCCTACATCCACAGTCAGAAGGTTGTAAAAAGCTGAGCTTAAAAGTCACTGCACAGAAAATTAAGATAAAAGAAAATTATGATTCTAAGGCACATCGAAGTATCCTAATTAGCTTCTGCTGGAGTACCTCACATTCATGCTATAATGGTACATAGGAGCATGAACTGATTCCAGAGGGAAGTCTGGCACATTCAATCCCTCTTTCCACTCATGAGGAGACAACCACCCTGGTTGAATAAGCCTGTAGACCACTGGGAGCTGATATTCCTTCAGCGCATCCTTATCTTGCAATGAAATCTTTAAGAGCTTTCTTCCCTGGTGAGACACACATAGAATTTGTATTTCCTTTTGCACTGCAAACTCTGCCTAGAAAAATGTGCATACAGCTCTAACTTTGGCACTATTTGGATGGAAGATAGCAGAGGAAAAGGACAGCAGTGATGAGAAAATACAACCATAAATGTGTCCTGTCTCAAAAAACTTCACCAACTCTTATGTATTTGGAAACATAGTGTCTAGCATCTATCACTTCCATGAACGTGAAAGTCACTAAAAATAACAACAATTGAACATGCCTGGAATTAAATTTAGAAAATGGTCAATAAAAGTAAATTTGGTCTATTTTGAGAAAAAAAAAAAAAAAAGTGTTAAACAATTGTGATAGCTGTTATTCCGTGGTGTAGAGAACAAAGTGCACACCTGTCTTCTTTTCATAGCATGCACCTCATCTTACTTGTGTGAAATCAGCCTGCCCTGCAGTGTAGAACTGAACGAAAGGAGTTTGCAAGTGGAAAGGCAGAAGAAAATGAAACAAAGGCAAAAGCAAAGCATCCCAGCCTGGCACGTTCTCCAGGTACTGTGTTTGGCAGGTGTGAGATGCGAGCTGGCACGCACAAGCCTCCAAATGCTCTGCCATTAGACCACAACCGTCTGGGACTGCATGTTTAAGTACATGACTTAAAAGCAGTGGGGAAAGCTCAGCAGATAACAGAATCCAACTCTAGAAGAACTAGACTGGCTGTGGGGCTGGGGACCACTGACAGTGCTGCTTCAGAGAAGGCCACATGCTTTGGTTTTGCATGCAGGCTGAAACTAGTGAACTGTTAATTCAAAGGCTGGAATGGTGCTGGCTGTAGAGGTCCCTGATCATTTGCTGATGGGGTTGGGAAGTGTATGGAAATGGAGACCTGAAGAGTCCAAGGGCCATGGGCTACATGCAACAGTTTTAGTATCATAAAAAATATGAATGGAAACTCACATGCCAAAATGGAGAAGTGTAAACACAACATTTAAACCTCACATTAAAACATACCTAAGGGAAATAAAGTGAGGACATTGGTCAATGAACCACCAATAATTTTTCCCAGCTTTATTTAAAAAGTATTCCAAATATTTGGATTATATCAAAGTATTTACAATGCACCTTACATGCATGAAACAGTTGTTTCACTGAGAGTGCACGACCTTTTCCCTTTGAGAGCTGGCTTGGATATAGTAACACATGTTCATCAGGGCTTCAATACAATAGTTCAGTGGTTTTATGTAACACCCTTTAAAAAAGTTCTAGAAAGGTTTTTTGTAGTTGGTTTTGTGAGGTTTTTTTTGGTTTGTTTTGTTATTTTAATAATTGCTTGATCTGTTCTCTATCAAAGAGCTAAATTCAGGCACAGAAGACAAGATGTTATATCACCATTTGAGCATTTCATTACCTTATCACACATATTTGGGTCCTTTTACAGTTAAGCCTTTCAGGAATTTTTTGAGTACAACTCAGATTCTTCTAGCTTGAGGGATATTTTTCAGGTTTTCTTGTTTAAAACTTACAGTCTGGTTTTGATTAGGCCTCTGCCGGCTTCTGTTAAACTACCATGTTTCCAAGCATTCAAAAATTGTTTTGCATTTGCAACTTGTTGTTACGAAATAACCAGTTAAAATAATGATAATCATGGATAACCATTGCCCTAAAAAGTCTGGGGCATTTCCCATTCTCTGTCATTTCCAGATGATTTACTGAAATGTGGGTTTTTCCTTTTCACCATCATGCTTACAAGAGCTGAAAACATGGACAATCATCTGATGGAAGTCAGATTTCTGCATTTGGCAAGATCATAGATAAGGATATCTCATCCACAGCTTTCCACTGTTTTTTACCTGCTTGGCTTTTCACACAGAAAAATTTAAGCATGTTCCTCTAGAAGTATCTTTTAAGAAAGTTCCCAATGTTTTTTCAGCAGCAATGGAAGATAAAGAACAGATCCCTCAAACCATGTAGTTTTGATATTTGAAAAACGCACAAGAACATGCATGCCAAATAAAATTATAATCTGATGATGAAAGAAATTAAAACAAAAATCTGGCTAAGTCAGAAAGCATAAAAATCCAAATTAAGTCTACAGGAACTAGTTACGACTTTGCTGTTAGAGCTGTGCTAATTTCTGCAAGTCAAAATCGGCCTTCTCTCTAGCTGTTGCACCTTTTAAGAGAGTCTTCACAGGTATTAAACATTTTAAAACATAACTTCTTCAATTGATGCATAACTAGGCCTATTAAGAGTAACTGGAAATGCTGCTCCACAGTGGGTTTTTTAATAACTTAGGTGCCATTCTTGGTTTGCAGGTAAATGCTCAAGTGAAGAAAGAATGGCTTTACAAATGGTAGATTTACAAAAATGATCCAATGGCTTTCTTTGGTAGCTTATTTTGTAGACCAAGAAATTTTGGTAGATAAAGGAGGTGTTGGACTCTTACTGTATCTCAGATAAAGCTTAATAAAACCATACAACATACTGTTTGATGATACTGAATTTCCCTTTCAGTGCCAAATTACTATTCCAGTTACTGGTACTTCTCATCACAGAAGACAAAGATATACTCGGAGTGAATGAAATTGTTATTTCATTGTGACGGGAGAATGAAGAGATGTGCTCTGTGCATATGTATACAGCAGAACATGAAGATTAAAAGGGAAAAAAATTGAGAAGTGCAGTTTCTATATTCCCATTGCTTACATAAATGTTCTAAGTATGCTGTAGCTTTTGCTTTTAAAACAGATGTGGTCAATGTAGCTGTAAAAATAAAACATATTTTATATGACAAGCAATGTAAGGTATGTTCCTTGAAATAAATGCTCTCTCTGTTTATTCTTCAATGTAGGAAATTTTAAATAACTACAAAAACAACTGCCCCCCCCCCCAACAATCCCAGATGAAAAGCACAACAAAAAGCAAACGTTCAGTGCAGTAGGACTGAGAACACACAGTGGTTAAGTAAAACATGTTATATTGCATGGCTGCAACTCTTTCCAAAATAAAAAACATCTTGACTACTAGAATTAAAACGGAAAAGAAAATAAGACATGTTAAATATGGCAGCTTAAAGGTAAGATACCATGAGAAAGAACTCATAAACAAATTTGTTTCAAAACAAAATTAAGAAGATAGTTTCTAAAAAGCCATGGTGTTTTGTCAGTCTGTGGTACCAGTTCAGTATGCAAACAATTATAAGAGAAAACCAAGTTCAGTAGTGATTTGACCTGACTAGTTAGGCTGAATACAAGACAAGCACAGGGCAAAAACTATGACCACGAACTCCCAGATTCAGAGTGATAGGAGAGGTATTTCCCAGAAGTTATTCTAGCCTAGATCCTAAACACAGCATTTTGCCTCTAACTGAGTACCAGTCTCATCAGGAACCAATGCTCAGAGGTTGACAGAGAGGCAGATCACGGGCCCTGTCCAACAAGCACTTCCAGCTATTTGCTAAGGGATCCTGCTGTTTGGGTTTTGTTTTATTCAGGAGACACGTTCACATTGAATTAAGCCTCTGCTGAATTCTACTATTTCCGTCTTTGTACACAGTATTGGTTTGACTGCCAAATAATCTCTCTTCCACTGATGCAGAGACAACTCTTCCTTTATAATAACGCTTTGATAGAAGTTTAACTCCAGTGTAATCAGCTTCCCTTGCATTAACACCAATGAAATGCAGTAGCTGGAATCCACCAGACAGACCTGGCTCCCAAATTCCAAGGAGGGCATCACCCTCTGCTGACCCCCAGCTCTGGAGGAGCAGAGTAGGGAAGAGGAAGGGAGAGAGAGAAGTTGTGGTTGCTCCAAGGGAGGAGCCTTTGGAAGACACCAGTGCTATAGCTGGGAACGTGGTATAGTCTCCACAAGGCCTCAAAGGCCAGCCATCAGTGCCCTCTACACCTCCAGAAGACAGGAGGAGGTCTCTTCCATTATATCTAATGAGTCTTTTGTCATCTTGCCTTAGAGTGAAATGTACAGCAGTAACGTTGGTTTTGGTGTCAAAAACAGGCATTCAACAGACATCCACTCTGCTGAACTCTTTAGCCAAACAGTATTTCCAAATGCAGATGAAGAGATGTACAATTACAATTGAAAGTGGATTCCTTTACACCCAACACTGCTTAGAACAATTATCAGAGTAATATGAAGCAGAGTGAAAGTTTGATCGAATTTGCAAGAAAAGCTAACCATGATTTTTCTGGAAATGAATTTTATGGATTCCTCCATTCCTTCCGCAGTAGAGCAAAAGTTCCAAGTGAAAAGGAATGTCTCTACTTAGACTGTCTAGAATTAGGACTGCCTCTTCGAGTATCATTTGAAATATTTCAGAGCAGACCTATTAGGCAGTTTTCCAAACTAGCATATCCAAGCTGCCTTTACAGACTGTGATTCAATTTGTGTTTGTACTTACATTGTCTTTATTCCAATAAATATTCTACCATAAACTCTGTGTAATTTAACCTGCAAATATAGCAGCATGTCTTAAGCTCCAACAATAGACGTGAAAGCATACAGCCTTCGCACTCCTGACCTGCTACAGACGAACACACCAGCAGACTAGTTAGAAGACAATTAGTCCAATTTCACATTTCCTAGCAGCCGAAAAATTTCATGTTATTTCAGTCACAGTGGATGGATGCCAAGTTCACTGGAAACAACCCTGCTGATTTATCCAGTCCATTTTAATACTTTAGAAATACTGTTAAAACATGGCTGTCCTAATTACACAGGGATCAGTGCACAGTGTCCCTCTCACCCAGGATTCTCCCAGAAGAGCTGCAATCACCTGCATTCCCCTTAATTTCACCATGCAATTTCAACTAATTTCATCCTAGTACAGTGCTGTCAGACAACTCCCATGTCTCTGCGGTTTTAATCGATTAGCTCAATGTCTCTATAATGCATCACCAGCTGCCAGGCACAGAACTGGACGCTTCGCAAGCATTTCAACTAAAAGACAGTTTAATTACTATAGCAGCATCTCAAAGGCATAGGCACAAGGACTTGGAAAGGAATTATTAAAATATTTGGTGTCAACAAACCACTTTATAACTGAGCAAACAATGACAATCAAAAGGTAGGAAATAAGGAGAAAGTCACATTTTTAAATAGTCCTTTTTTAATGGACTCTAATGTATTCAGGCAAATGGACTGCCATACGTATTACTGTTTACACAATGCAATTGTGCTGTACGATAATTATTTTGCTGGAATATAGACATGTAAAATTGACATTGCTGTCAGTAAATTACGATACAAGAAAGATACCTTGGATTAGAAAATAGTTGAAGTAAGTAAATTAGACAATAGACTGCCTTAAATTAATGAATTACTGAACCATACTGTAAACTTTGGTCCATTCCTTGCACCGTTTCTGTGCATCGCTCCTCACATGAGTGCATTGAAAGGGTCTTGTGGCTGGCTGGCTGTAGTGAACATGTGCAAAGGAAAAACCAGGCATTTTAAATAACAGTACTTTTAACAGAACCAACAGCAAGGTGGTAGATCAGTCAGTGAGACAAACAACCACAGGAATTTAGGGCAAATCCTTTCCTCCTGCTTTGTGCAAGGCTACAGAATGGTCAAAATACAGTAGGAAAGCCTTCTTTCCGCTCACAGGCAGAGGACAAGGAAGTCAAACTATATGAGCCCCAAACAGTCAGATCCAACAGCTCTCACAAAACACACACACAGAACCAAGCTTCACCAATACTCAAAGAGTATGACTGCAAACCACAGAAGTATAATTGGATTTCAGGCCTTTTCCAGCTGACATAAATGTTCACTCATTTGCTCAAAGCTCTCCTTCAATGTAAGGCTTACAGTAACTCCAGCCTAGCTGTATCCTAAAACTGGCTATTGATGGGTTGGCAGGGGCTGGGAAAGAGGTCAAGGTCACATGCTCCCCTCTAGTGGGAGATGTCTATATTTGATCTTGGTGACCTCTTCTAGCAGTCTGAAAGGATGACATTGACAGAAGCTGCATAAAGACTTGCCCATTTTTCTTTACTACAAGGAGGGTCACTATCATTTATCACCTTTGTGATGGGAAGAAAAGAAAAGGACGAAGATAAGAAAACTTACTGCACTTAAAGTTCTAAGAATCTCAGGGTAACACTGCAGGTAAACGGGAAATAATAACGTTATGAACTGCTCGGGCCTCACACAGTGTCAGTGCAGTACACGGAAGCATGCGAGACCGGATGTCATCACATTCCGTAGCTGGCTCAATTACATCATTGAAACCACGCTGTTTCGTTTGATTAAATTTTTTTTTTTGGTGGAATCTCAACCATCTGATTTTCCTGGGTGCTATAAAACAAATCTGAGTTATGGGAACACAGGAAACCTGGGGTCCTCCATTTTAAAAGCAGAAAAATCTATGAAATGTTTCCACTGCTAACTCACATACTCCCTTTGCAACATACTGTCTCACAGCAAGTTTTCGCAGAACTGCCGCAACTTTTCTATCGCTTACCCATTTGCCTTCCTGTGGCATTCTGTACTTAAGTGAAATGCACAGACACCTCAGTTTTCACTTCTCTTCTGCAAATACGAGCATCAAGCCATTTTGGTAATCAAAATATTCATTTAGTAATCAGCACAGCGCAGGGCACAGTTATAATGTAAATAGTAAGTTATAAGATACTGTTTGAACTCAGACGAGTATAATCAGTTTACATTTAACAAATTAGACATCTTTATGATTTTTTTTTCCATCTAGGCAAGACATAAGCCTTTCCTCATGTTTAGAATAAGAATTTTATATATTTTTTTTTTTTTTACCTTAAAGAAGCTAGCAATCAATACACATGGTACAATACTATCTTTCCTCTTTAAGGCATTTAAAGGCACGTACATTGTCAAGTCCGTATTACACTTACAATTTATATTTTAAAAGCAAAACCCAATAAATTATTTTACCTATGAATTGTTGATTTCTTCACACATGTAATAAAGCTAATGTGCATGGGAGATATTGCTCTTTCGCCACAAAGTGATCAGCAACACTCAGGAACTAGTGCAAAACACCTCCAAAATAAACATGGTAACACTGCACAAAAAAAATCTGCCTTAGACTCATGGTTGTTTTGATTCCTGTTCTTCATCAGTCCCATTACTGGTCAGGTCTCTGAAGAACGGGTAATTTACATTTTTCAGTATTTACATACCATCTGCAAGTGCAGTCAGCACAGGGGCATGGGTTGGTTTGTTCGTTCGCTTATTTAAAAGCTTTTATTGAGAAACAAAAGTGACCACATACACTACAAACTCTGTGATGCAGCACGAGTCATCAAAGATCTTATCCTACCAGTAGACCCCTACTAATATACAACTATTATTTAATCTGTGGTTAGGTGAAGGGTTAATGTGACTCTTGCTACTCTGACTTGTTTGCTCAAGAAGCGATATCTAATTTCCTTTTCTAATTATGGGAAATACCAGGAGGAGGCTTGAGGTTTGGTGTTTGGGGTTTTTTTTTCAGAGTAATATCATACATAGACAACAGCATAACCTTGTTATTTTTTTATGCTGCTTCGTAATGAGTTGAGAACCGCTTTTTATTCATAATGTCTACAAACAAATTTAGCCACTTCACCCTGGAGGATTATCCATTGGGTTTTCCAATGTCTGATTAACAAGTGTCTAGAGACCGTTGTTCCCAGGGCTATCAATCTTTTGCTCTACCTTCCTTAATTTTTGTCCAAGGCAAATTTAATGACAGCAGTTCCCTTCCCAGGAAGTTCTTGGTTTTTGAGAGCACAGCATACTGCAAAGTGATTTAACTTTTTAGCAATTGCTGTTATACATTCACATAATTTTCAAGAATCTAATGAAAAAAAAATAACCAAACAAAATAAAACCCACAACTAACATGCAAACCTGAGCTGGAACACCTATTTCTCATGTGAAAGTCTGTATCCAGATGCTGTAACAGCACACAGGCACACTCCTTAAATATGAATTCTAGCTCAGATTCATTTAATACTGATTTGACTTCAGAAGAAGGAAAAAGTATTTAATTCATTATCACCCATCCCTGAATTAGATATATGAATGTGAAAATCTGTGTTACTAATTTTAATTGCACTATTCCCTCTCCACAGGAGACTGTTAAATTGGTTTGGTGAAATAGTAGTGAATCACATCAAAGTAGTGGGATACATTTTATAATATATCTAAATAACTATCCCATTTTCCCAGCATGTCGCTGTGTATTTTAAGTATTAATATTATGACTCCAGTTTAGAAGAATGTAGCTTTATTTTATTCAAATAAATTTTCCTAGTACTGTATGTTAGCACTGTTAAAAATCAGGCTAAATTCTAAGTGGCTATCAAGTAATAAAGGAGAAGCATTTACTGCAGAAGTCAACACGGAAATGTGTTTGCCTAGTCATAAAACACTCATGAAAGGAGCTCGCAGATGCATCATTTTGATGCAATAATGGTCTTTCCCATCTAATCCCACTTTTTTTTTTTCTCCTTCAGCTGCAATGTTTATTACCTGAATCTAGAATAGGTTTACTTGTTTGCTTGTTATGCTTTGTTGCAATTCTATCAGGTTGGACACTAACATTTCTCAATGGATTTGCAGCATTATTATTTCCACTTAGCACCGACTCCCACCCAGAAGTGCAACGCAGTGGCAAACATCAACATTACCTTCGGCATTGGTTTCCTAAGAACGCAAAAGCCTAGATCTGAAGAGCTTGATAAATGTTCAAAGAGCAAACCTTGAAGAAATACCCATCATACTGCAAGAAAAGGTGTTTAGATTTTCAAAACATGCCTATATTTGGCTGCTAAAATAGCTAAGTATTTCAATGTTTAAAGACACTGAGTGCCTGTATAAAGAAAAAACTCCCACTATAAATAGTCTCAAGAGCGACTCACTGTAATTTGGGGGAGCACGCAAGTGAATGGAGACTAAAATTCTGCAAGGACTACTGTTTGTCAGACCCATAATTTAAAGAGAAATTTTGCATCAAGGTTTGTATTATATGGGTTTAGATTTTTCAATCCTGATGCAAAATTTCTCTTTAAATTTGAGACCATTTTCTGTACCTGAAATATACAGTGTTTAAAGTGAGCAGCTCTACTGTATTTTGAAGCATACACAAATAGAAAGATATGCATTACAAAATTTTAGGCAGAAGAATAAGGCAATGCGAAGTTGAGTGCTGCAGGAGAAAGGAGAGATTGCCAGGCAGAGCCAGAATTCTCTGCTTTAACATGTACACTGATATTACTCCTTCACCATCACTGGCTCACTGTCCAAGTTACTGTCTGTGCTTTCTCTATCCAGGTTGACAGGTGGTGTTTCACATGTTGTCAATGTCTTAGACACCAAGTAATGCATCCACTGTGAGCAAATTATCTTTATGCAGAACATGCCACATATTAACATGGTAAAGCTGAAGGGACACAATGATGGCAAAAGTCTTCCTTAATAGGATCTTTCTCCAATAGCCCAAAAGAATACCGAATTTTCATTTACTGTCATATGTGGCTATGAATACATGCTCCGGCAGCTGCTAAGAGGTAAGCCACGTAGCTTCTAGAGGGACCCCAACTCTATTAAACCCCATAGCAGCAAGAAAGTATCTCCTTCCAGAAAATCTCTTCTTCATTTAAGCAAAAATAAATGAAATAAAAAGTATGCAAAGAACAGCAAGCTATCTAAGAGAGCATGTAGTAAGATGATTCCAGCACTGGAAAAACTATGAATACATCAAGTGTTTGGCAAGCTGCTGTACAGATCTGTTTTTCTGCCAGTTTTCATAAACCCCAGATAATCTTTGGAAGCACCTGGGTTTCCTCTTTTGGCTCCCACCCTCCAAGCCGTAAGAAATAGGCTCTCTCTGCTTACCCTGGTGCCACAGGGAACAGTGATGCTCCTTTACCCAAGTGCTCCGGCAGCTGAGGACAGGAGCCACAGATGTATGGAGCAGGAGACTCTGAAGAAGTGGGATTAAGGATGGGGCCATATTGCATAGCATAGTGAAGAACGCATGTGGTCTAATGGTAACATCTCAGAGCTCCATACTGCTGTGGATAGATTATTTCTAGTACTTATACTGACTCAGCCTGTGAATCCAGACACCACTGCTTTGTTCAGTACAGACATACTCTCAGATGAAGGTGTTGAACGGGAAGCTGAGACAAATGAAAAAAAGAGTATGACCTGAAAATGAAGCAGGATGGAAACTGAAGAAGCAGCAAAGGCAGAAATAAATTATTTTAATTATTTGAATTAATTTATTAAATCATTTGTCTGAAAGACCACATGGACTTATGTAAAACTTTACAGCCTGCTTCCAATGAAATTCAGTGGTACAAAAATTAAATACCCAGTTATAAATGGGGTGGTCTGTATGCACAGACCACACATACAAAACTTTATATGCTTAAGAAGCCTTCATGAGCTTTAGAACAGGCAAACTTCTTATTTCACATCACTTCCAGCACATACTCTTTCTCTTTGTGAGTTAGAATCATTGGACATACAGACATTGGACAGCCAACAATTCCTGAAAAACTAGGATTTGGTTAATTAAATGCATCAATTTCCTCAATTCTTAGTGAAATTCACATATGTGCGGTCCCACAGTTATTGTTTCTTTTGAGAGGCATTCTCTAGTGGGAGAGGTGACTTACAATTTCTGGATCTGAAATGTGTAAAAAAGCAAGTGGAGAATTGTATTGTGTCCAAGTAATGGCGAAAATGCTCCTCCTAACTAGTCTTTATTAGTCATCCTTGCTGCAGTTTAAGATTTTTTTTTTTTTTTAATTATTATTTAAACTATGTAGGGACAAGACCTATAGAACAGACCACTGCCATTGCATAAACATATTAGGCAAAATTTAAAGTGTCAAGCACCTGAAGTCAACCTGTATTTCTTAAAAATTATTTGCTTACTGCTCTACTAAGATGTCTTCTCCCTAATATCATCAACAATATTTTAAAGCTTGTAAAAGAATAGGTTATGTATGATTTTAAATTAAATGCTATTATACCCCCAAAGTCATTTAGAACTTCAAGACAACACTTTAAGATAGAATTTTAACAAGAGACATCATCAATTCAATTCTGTGATTTAACTATAAAATGTATCCTCACTTAAAATTGTATAAATAAGTTGGAGTACATGGCAACGTAAGAAGGACTGGGAGAAAAAAAGTGCTAATTTAATTATGCTAATAGTACTCTTGTAAGTGCAAAAACAGATGGCAGAATGAACAACAATAGATTTTTTTTTTAATCAAGCAATTTTGAATAAATATTTTTGTTCAAAAGCAGTAAGCAACTATAGCATTGCTGGAAAGTGGTAGTTCTCAGAATATCCATTTTCCAGGTGTGCTTCAACCAATCAGTAAAAAAATAACACCCATGGTCTTATCAGTAACCTCGCTTCTGACCCTCCCTAGTGGCTATTACCAAAAGAGAACTCATTTCCTGGTCAGTGAAAAATAAGCTGATCCCAATGCTGCTCTTGAGGAAAAATATGCAATGGCTGGCATTCGTGTCAGACTATGTATGTTACTTTTAGAGTATACCTAATGGGTATGAGTAACTGAGATTTTACAAAGACCGAAAGTTGGTGCAGGAGACAAAAAGTTCTTTGATTGAATCGGTGTAACACTTTAGCCACCATGCTACACAATTAATTAAATGACCATACTGAACTTTAGAAGTATGGTTGATAAACTCTGTTGTGACCTGCTGCCACATTATAAAAAGCTAATAAAAATGGTTCCTTCTCACACATACATTTTTGTGATGATTAGTCTAATTAGCAACTTTAAACTGTTGAATATTGCAGGCCATAAACTAATGATGTTTAAATAAGTTAAAGTGCACAGCCTGTTTTTCAGAAACCTTCAAGGTCAGAAAATAAGGTCCTTGTGTTGTAGCTATTAATTTCCTTTTATTTTGATAAAAACAGAGAGAGAGGCAATTGTCTTTGTTTAGCATTACCCCAAGTACTATATTTCAAGTATTAGATTAAGCAAGTTTTGGCAGTCATTTTATACACACGCACGCTTATAATGTAGCTTCTAGAGGGACCCCAACTCTATTAAACCCCATAGCAGCAAGAAATGCCAACTATGTATATAGCAGTATTTTATATTTATATACATGCAACAAATGCACACTGAGATAGTGTTCTCTTTTAAAAACACCCCAAAAAAGCGTGCATTTATGGAGCCAAAGAAGGGCTGGGATGTCCATCTACTCTTTCACCTTATCAGCTAGTCTAGTAAAGGATATTACTTGCAAGCCTTGTCTTGTTTACATTTATGAGGACATTGCTATACAAAGAGGCGAAATGAAGCATCCAGATGACATCTACACTACTATATTAGTGCACAATGTTATTTTATTTAGACGTGCAGGTGACTCCACGTTGCCAACTGCAAGCATTCATTTCACAAGTGCACTTGTGACACTGTGAGTTCAAACCATGATGACGGCCAAGCGGCCACCCCCTAGAATATTTACCCTCTTATAAATGAAATTAGAAAGGATATTACATATGCCATTGGTGAAGATACTTAACATAAATTTCAGCAAAGTACTCCTTTCTAATGCTGCAATATTTGTAGATAATTACTTAAAGATAGACTGATACAAATCTTGAGAGAAATAACATTTATAAAACAGAGTTATCATTTTTGTCTTTAATTTAATCTTTAATGTTTATAAAAGAACTGGATGAGATACTCTGGCTATTTGGGAAGAGCCTATGGCAATTCTGGATTACAAGCTATTTACTCTGTTTATATGGGGGGAAATAAAGTGACAGAGGAAGCACCATTTCTAAGGTGAAACTTTAGTTAAATTCCTTGAAGTTAAATATTAACTGTATATTCTGTGACATAAAAAAGTAATATAGATTATCCACCATAAATCTATGCAAATTTTTCATTAACAACTACCTGAGACAACAGCAGCCCAGTTCCCTGAGCTTTTCAGCTCTGTTCCGTAATCTTCATATGTCTAAAAGCCACCTCAATGGGATGAGGGGAAGACAGTAAGTCAGTGACTTCTCAATGTCATTGCAGGGTGGGTATTCAGGGAATTACCCAACTGACCCAACATATGCACTGATGGTTGGCTTCCAGGGGTGTCAGGGAGCTGCAGGACAGAGCCTGCAGTCAAACTGCATGAGAGCCGCAAGTGGACTAGGACTCACTAGAATTTACTGGTACAATCTTGGTTTTCTACTAAAGTTTAAAGCAATGTGATAAAAAAGCTTTTATTTCAATTCATTGTACCACACACATGTATATTAATAATTTGCATTATTAAATAACATGTATTAATAATGTGCATTAAATATATAACCTTGGGTTTTGCCTGAAATCACTTAACTCGTGTATACAGCAAATTCCAAGGGAACTGGGTAAAAATATGACCTTTCAGATAATAGCATGCAACTCCATCAATCAGCTTTACCACGTACAGCACTTCAACCCATCTGCATGTGTAATGAATCTCAAGAAAATAAAAAAAAAAGAATGCAAATAATTGATCTCTTACTTATAACTTTTACTTCTAACAAACTCAAGTTCAGACACGTAAAGAAATACTGCACGTTACTGATCTGAAAGTGAAGCAGCAAAATTTCATCTGTGTAAAAGTTACTTTTTTAAATGAAAGCCAAAGAATACTTGACAAGTAAAATATATCTAATTCTTATCTTTGAGTTGTCTCAACATAAAAGGAAGTTGGAAGCGAGTAGAGAGAGTATATCAACAGAATCTTCTCTAGCATCAGATTGCTATTAATTTGGAGCCTACAGTAAACTTAGCAATTATTTTTAGTGTCAGATGTTCTGAAATGTGGTTATGAATCACTACCAAATTTACGTATTAAAACTTCTTACAGACAGGCAACCTCTCTGCCAAAGAATCAGTAAGTTAAGCAAAAAAAGAAATTTAAAAACTAATCCGTTGTGGTTTTGTATAGCACATACATAATAACTACCTGTCTGGTGAGAAAACTGGAACAGTGAAATACTAAATATTCCTCACTGTAAGTTTGTTGTCAGGTGCTTATCTATTCTGGCATTCTTTAAATACTTCTGAAATGGATCTATTTCTACCATGCACTTTAATATTCTTTAACAGCTGCACAACAATCTATATTGGAAAGAAAAAGAAAAAAAGAAACATTCAAAGTCATATAGGCCTCCTTAGTAACATTTTCCAGCAAGTTCAAGAATTGCTTTAGGCCACAAGTCTTACTGGATATAAAAACCAGCTTTCACCTTCAGAACCACACCGCAGGTCCATCCTCAGGTCCAAAGTGAAATATATTTCACAGTCTGAATTCTGTCCTCTGGGAATTATTACACCACATTCCAAAACCACTGCAAATAACATTTCAGTTTAGCATGATTGGCAGGTCACTTAGGAGAAGCCCTGTACTGCTTTTTAAAACTGTATCACTTTTGACACCCAGAAAGGACAGTTTTCACAGGTCAAGCTTCAGATCACTGGTAGCAAGCCTAAAAGCCTATATCAAAGTTATCTGCACCATACCTACCTGTAAGTAAATAAAGAAGAGTTCAGCTTCTAATGCCATAGTGAACAAAGGGAACAACAATATTAAGAGCTCATACCAGCTCTTGGTTTAAATCAATATTTGCTTGGCCTATTTTCCAAACTAACTTTTATACTTCACAAGTAAATATCGACTTACATCTGAAGACTGACCCAAACCAATATGACCTCCCTCCCCACTCTCTTTCGTAACTCTCCATCAGTCCCTCCTTATCGCTAACACATCTTTGTCATATTTTTCTACTTTCCTTTTCCAAACCCTCCACTTGCCACACTGACCCTATCTCTGCCTGTCTTATTAGTATCCTTACTCTGCTCTCCCTCTGCAGGCTTCCCCATACTCATCACGTCCCTTCCTATTATTTTACAAGCAGTTTATGATCTTCCTGTTCTAGATCCACGCTAGTGTACTTTGACCCCACTTTGCTCTCTCACCACCATCTCATCTCACAAAGTGCTACAATATAATACAGGTGTTTCCTCTCTTTGGGTCTTTAATCCCTCATGAGCAGATTTCTCCATCAGAACATCTCTATCCGTCCTCACACCATGAGAGCACATCTCTTTATTAGCGTCATGAGCCTTAACACCCATGTATATCATAAAATGTGATGTGCCAGTGCCTTCTTAAACTTATACATGGCTGCTTTAGCAGGGGTATGGTCAACATCATATTATCAATGGCTTGTGGATATCATCACAGGTTTGCAATGGCTGAGCTCTCCTTGCTCTCTTGGAAGAAATCATTAGCATACAACAGGGCTACTGAACCAGTGTCCTTAACATTGGCAGCACAAGCCCTAACAAAATTTGATTTAAAAAAAGAAAAAAGGGATCAGATTAATGAAGACAGAACACATGCAAGACAGAAGGGACGATTCAGCTGCTGTTATTCATTTGCCTTTAGATATATTTTTCTTTTAATTGTGACCAAGGGGAAAAATTAATCAGTTTCTTAACCAATCAAGGGTTACAGGCAGCAATTAGGCCTCTGATAATAATCTTCAAATACACAATTGCCAGAAGTTTGCAGTACAGACACCTGTGGAAGAAGAGTTACATGGGGCTATAATTTCAAGCTCTGAAATGTTGGAGAATGAACTGGAAATACTCAAACCAATGTTTATACATAAGGGTTCAGTTATGACTGTAGTAAAATTGTGCATTTCTTCATGGGGTAAATCAAGAATTGTTAGCATTTATATTTTATTAGCAGTAAATAAACCAAGCAGATAGTAACAAAATTATTCATAAGAACCTTTGTCATTAGCCTTCTGTCTCTTAAACAAAACGAGCAAATGCATTCTTTTAATGAATTGCTGTTCCTATCAAATCTTACACTTCCGTTTCACACTATATCCATAGTCACTAGGTAAATAATGGTTTTTTTAAAAAAGATCCTGAATATAACTTTCCATTCAAAAAAAACCCAAACACCACCCTAAAGAAACAAACCAGGGATTCTTCTAAGCAGGTCACTGCATAAGTCAGGCTGGTCTAGGGTAGGTATTAACTGTCTAATCAAAAATTATGTAAAACCTCACTTACAATACTTTTTGCTTCAAAATTAATAAATCTCATCAAAACTTTTTGCTCCTTTGATAAACTTTTTAAAAAGCATATGGGGAAATTTTTCAAGTAAGAGTTTTGTTGGAAATTAGTGGGAAGAATTTATTCACATGGCCTGCTTTTATTACGAAATCAAAGGAGTTGTTTGTTAAAAATAACGGTTTTTTCAATCTTCAATCATTTTATGCAAGGAATACTTTTGCTTCTGTACTTGTCCATTAGGTAGATGCATTCAATGAGTTGGAAAAGTATTTGATTAAGCCTATCTTCTTCCCCATCCTTACAAAAGAGCTGAACAAAATCAGAAATGAGGAAAAAACACTAATAAACAAAAACATTGAAATTATTTGTACTCTATTTTAAACTAAAATTAGAGGTATTAGAATTGCCGAAGAACCCTTTTAAATTATTTATTCCTTACTGAAGCGAGTAGACAAGGTGATAAAACAAATAAGGCATCTCACAACAGACTCAGGTATGTCAGTTTAAGCCATGTTCCAAATTCATGCAGGAAGTTGTTTCCATTCCACCCAAGTGTACCAGGGAAGGGAGTTAAGGGCTGTTGGCTGTGAAGATCACTACATCATTCCCTCATAGGCTGTTGGCTAATGGAATTGGTGCGTATTCACAGTGACAGCTCGTTGACCACTTCTGCTCAGGAAGAACTTTTGACTAGGCAGAGAACTCTCCATTGAAAGATAAAATAAAATAAAAACCATCTGCTGGTAACAGAGCTTAACCTTCCCATGAATATTTGATCAAATATTACCCAACAAAGCTGTGCTCTCTTTATGGACAGATAAAAATTAATAATTATTATTTAGAGTAGAACATCTGCTTTGATGTCTTTGACATCATTCAATGGACTTAGCTAAAAATCATTTTAGTGATCTGGATTAACATGGGGAGATTTAACCAATTACCAGTATAAAAAAGCAAGCGAGAGAACATACACTCAAAAAAGATACTTCCTGTTCATTTAACTCCTGCAAAATTTCCTAAAAGCTTTATCTGAAACCTACTTGAAAGTTTTGCTTGATAGCATGTGAGTACAGTACATACTGGCAAGTGCCAGATGGATTTCAATTCTGAGCAGAGATCTAACCACAAATAACTGCCGAATATGTAACTAAACAAGGAGATAAGTCAGGAAAGTCAGTAAGCACTACAACATCTCTTCTAGTGTATGAGGAGCGTTTTCCAGATTAAGCACCATTTCCTTTGCCGAAGTGCTTACACTACTAATACTCCTCTCTTTTTCATGTAACAAAAGGTTGCTTATCTGTAAACGTTGTTTGTGATTGTCTCTACTTCAACCATTCTACTACCAACCCATTCAAAATATAGAGCTCCACTACCTAGGAATTACAAGGATGAAGAACAACCACAAACTGTGAAGACTCAAGTTACATGCAGTAGCACACAGATGAGGAAGATTATTAGTTGCATAAAATATTAACATCAATGCCATTTGTATTGCTCATGAAGTGGAATGCTAATTAGCACCACAATCCCAGATGCTTCCAGGCACAAACTGGGGAAGGATGGGGGTCTCCCACCTTTTCTTTGCCATCAGTGCCAAGGACTCACTTACAGTCCCCTCTGAGACATGGAGCCATCCCTGTTTCCATCCCCAACCATGCTGGATTTCCATGTCCAAGATGGGGTGGAGGTATTAGTTAAGGCAAAGATTTTACACGTCCCAGTTCTTCTAGACTTCATTTCCCAAACTGACGAAGCTACCATCACATCAAATAAACCACAAAAAGGAAAGAGATAGTTAAAGCATGTCAAAATGTTCCAACATTTAACTGGCTTTTAAGATGCATCAACATACTGTAAATGTCCATCAATTGTGACCTAACAGGACAGAATATATGTAAATTATGTTGTTATTCTACCCTAATTAAACTGTGAGTCACATACAAGTCTTCTATCTATCACTAAGCTTCTTACAACTTCAACATCTTTTCTAATGACTTTCAATTTACTTCAGTTGCAGCTGTGCAGTAGAAGGGGCAGAGGAAACAATGACAAGGTATTGCCTTACTTTTCTCTACCTTCCATATTTGAAAATTGCAAATCTGCACTTGAAAGAACAACATTCAGTAAGTTTAAAAAGGCAAAGACTACAGGCTTCAATTTCTATCGAACATATCAAAGTAAGTGTTAAGAAGATTTTGTATTATACGTGGTTTGCACTGGTTTTCTGGAGAGCATATTTCTGGAGTTCCTGTTCTGCAGAAAATGGGAATATCAGATTATTTCTGGGGTGGAGGTTGTGAGGGCTGGAAGAGACAGGTGGTGTTTGCATTTTCCCTTACAGAAGTTAAAAAAAGGGGGGAAAGGAGAGAGGGGAGAGAGAAGAGAGGGAAGAGAGGGGTTGGGATTCTTTCAGTGTGAAATGATAACAAATGAAACAAGAAAATGGCTGTGTTGGAGGAACTACTTATACGCTCTGAAAATGCTATTCCTCATTCTTCCTGCCTTTTCATGATACTGCAGTATTGTGTATTTGCAGACTTTTGGTACATTCTGGAGAAGAGGAAACATTTCCCTCCACATGACCACTTCCAGTTATGCTGAATTACCTCCTTGAAAATATGTAAAAATAGATAAATAGAGTTAAGATTAGATAGACAGATAGCTAAAATAAGGACACATGAGGAATAAGGTTTAAAAAATAAATAAAAAGGGATAAGTATTCGGCCATGAGTCTTGCCTGAATAGTCTTATAATCAAGCTGGCTACCATTTCAAAAACATATCACATGTCCATTATAAAAACTTACTTAAGGGAAAAGTAAAGAATTCTTTTCACCAGGAAGGGAAGTGGTGCATTTTATAGGCAGCAGGTTTTTCTTCAGTGTCCTACATATGTGGATTAGGCACTGGGAGTGTGACAAAATGGTAGATAATCGTAACAATCCATGCAGATTTTGGCTACAACCATACAATAGAGCTTCCTTATCCAGGAATTTCCCATTACCCATAACCCATTATTTTTCCAGGACCTCAGTTCTGTCCAAAATGTTTTCGGTTTCCTTAATGCATGTAGTAGGTAATGCTATTATTTTGGGTTTGCACTACCTTTTAAAATATGTACTTAGCAACCAGATAAACAACCCTAACTTTTAAACTCTTACATTTTGTTTTATATTAGACTAGTTTTATAGAGCCAAAGAATAAAATAAAAGAAAGGTAAACATACTGAATGCTACTGATAAGAAAGATTGATTACTTCAGATTTCTCTTTGTGTTTACTGACAAAAGACAGTGTGCACACCAGGTTTGTTCTGAGTGAAAAATGAAGCCTAGTTGGTAGATTAACCATCTACAAAATGATTCCTTGCAGAGTACAGTATGGCTTTTTGCACTCTAATATCTTATGCAGCAAATCTGACTAAATTACATCTTTAATAAATCATTTAGTACTTACCACATTTTGCTAATTATTTCAAAATACTGTAATCCTACATTATTTATATGTTAATTTTTTTATCCTAGAAGAACAATACTGCACACAGTGAATTGGCACCTTCAGTAAACAGCAATATGAAATATATAACTACCAAGAGAAGCCACCATAAATATGCAGCAAAGTGCTCATTTAAGATTTGGATAAGGCTAAACATACAATGCATTCTACTGTGTGTCACTAAATACCCATATCCTTCATGCAACTAGGTGGAAAAATCAGAAGTCACAAAAATAAAGCTGCAAAAAATGAGAAGACAGATATGTAACCACAATCATGCATGAATAATTACAAATTTCAAATGTAAAGATCATTCAAATAAATGTAACTGATGGATAATCCTCACAGGGTGCAAGTCAAAGTAAACAGACAGTCCACTTTAGAAAGTGTCTAGTGAATTGATTTAACAAGTTTAATGCGAACATCAGTGTGGGGCTATTACTGATCGTAAGCTTTACTGATGTTATTTGTTCGCTTGGAAAAATACCGCTCTTTGGAATGAGCACATTAAGGCTAAAATTGCAGAGAAAACCCTATTACAACTTTATTGCTGGCAAATTGGAACCAAACCTTGTCTGTATATCAATTACTTAGAGTTACCACAGAGATAAATCCTTTTTTTTGTATAGGCTCAATCTTGAAGACAGTGATGAGAAAACTCCTTATTATACCCTACCAACATCACTAGGTTTTCTTAGCAATTTCAAGAAATTGTCAATTAAGTTCTTTTTATTAGGTTCCAAAAGCTGTTAAGTCAAACACAAATCTATCATAAGGCTTGTAACAGCATGTTATTTAGGCACATTTCAATGTTTCACTCTTTCATTATCCACCTACCCAAACCCTAATCAAAAGTTCTCATAAAGTGAAGGAGTTTTCAGTTCTGCCATCTCAAGGTTCAGATAAATTTAGAGCAAGTGAGCTCTCATTTCTTGTAACTGGTCATATGAGGAATGCCCATTAAGTGAGTAGAAATATCATTATTTAGATGGCTCTAGATACTACTACAGTTGTTCACAAGATCATTAACGCTGAATGACACACTGCTGTGTAATTGCACAGGATAGTTAAAGCAACAATATTTACAAAGTCTGTCAAATAGTAGTACAAATGCACCTATTTTTATGTGCCTTGCTGCCTGGTAGGGTTTCCTTTAAGACAAATCACTACCTCTAAAAGCAACAGTCGATAAGGGAAGTTGTTGTACAGAACCCAGAGCTGCAACACTGAAATGAGATGTATTCCTTGCTCCCTGAGCCAAGAGAAGCTAAACTCTTTGTAGGAATGATACTTTCAAGTCTCCAGGAAGCGTAAAGAGTCAGCTATTGCACATAGGAATGGCACAACGGAGAGCCGAATGGGTCAGCTACCCAGGCAGGTACTTGCCTCAGGTCCCAGACAGAGACAGAGTACCTGAGAAAAAGGGTGCGGGGAGGGGAAGGAAAACAAAAGACACAGTTTTGATGAAGAACTATGGCTAGTCACTAGTACTTCAATATTTCTATAGTAGTCACACATCTTCCTAGCTTTAGTAATGTTAAAACACAGGCTTATATTCTGTACCCAGTAATGCATGACCCAAACTTTTATTAATAAGGGAATTGCATGGTCCTCCATCTGACTATCCCACCTATCAAAAGAAAATGGAAATTATTTTGCGCTCCTCTAGTTGGTTCTCACAAACTGATGAACAGGGCTGCTTTTGTTTGACTGGAAAGAGGAACATACTATAAGCATATATAAATCTGAACATTAAAAAAGCTAACTAGATGCGTTAGAGCTAAATGGACAGCTATAGTGGCTAGAGTTAAAGATATCTTAAGATAAATTACCATGTTGCAAGACAGAAAATGGGAGTACAGTAGTACAGGGGCAGCAGTGCAAAAAGACTCAAAAGTTACAACATAGACTTTTGTGCTTAAATTTTTTTTTTTTTTTTTTTGCTTCAGTAGCTGGCTTCATGTACAGACATCCCAACTCATTCTATACCATCCTGACTAGTTGGTCACAGGCTAACGACATTTGAAGAGGAAGAAGGTCAAAGCTATCATTACAGTGGTGACAACCAATCACAGTGAAAAAAAAAATAAGTTTTATTTATTACACTTAATATAAGAAACCTTTACTGTGGAATATAATTGTACTGTCACTACACACCAGAGATTTTTAATCCCCAATCATTTCAACATATTTTACAGTTCATTACCTTTTCAGTTAGATATTGCAGGAAAGACTCTCCTGAGTCTACACAAAAGCCTTAAAAATTCTACTATTTTTACTCTCATATTTCACCTACATGAAAGAGTGGATGATGAATTTCAGTGAAGAAAAATACACATATTCTGCATGAGGTCAGTAAAGAATAAAGAGGAAAAAACCCTGCCAAAAGAGTCAAAACATTATGTTAAAATTCTAAAAAGATCTAACATTTTGGTCATGAAGCCATAAAATCAAAAAATGTAAGTAAGGTGTTTAGAAGAAGTTGAGCATGGTACTGTGGCACACAGTATAGCATTGTCTTAGCTAAACAAGATGGACTGCAGATCTCCCCAGTTAATACACAGTGCTCTAACAAACAAATACAAAGTTATATTGCCTCTAGGAGGAGATTACCTCTTATGATTCTCATAAGTTCTAATAAGTGTCACTGTGAAAAGGTAAGCAATTGTATCACTGTGAATTTTATTCTGTAAACATCTATCACATATGGTCATTTTTTCACATAATATAGTTCCCAAGCCTTATTCTCTATTGACTGAATATAATCCAGACTTCATAACAAAAAATTACACTCTTGACATTACGAAGGTTGTCTAGTTAACTAAATCACAACGTAAAAATACAATTTTGCATTCTCCATTTTGTTTTGTTTTTAAATTGGTAAAATAGGCCCTGAAATACTAATTCAGAAAGTACTACACACATGGAGAGAGATCTATTTTTCTTCAAGTTCTATTTTATGTGGGAATTCATTACAATCTCCACTTCAGCACAAATGGGCCATGCAATAAATAGAAATTAAAAAAAAAAACAAAAAACAAACCAACACACCATCACATATAGCAAGGAAACCTCTGACTTTCCTCACTAGATTTCACTAATATGTCAAAAAGTAAATCTAAACACATCACTGTTTTTCACACAATCTTTCAAGTAGATATTATTTCTTTTTAGAAACAGCCCGTTTGCATTCTAATCAAATAGAACTACACTTCTTCAGTATCAAAGAAGAAGAAACACAGTTTGGGATATATCAACACAATACACTTGAAGAAAGGCAATGAACAACCAAAACAGAATTTGTCTTTTTTCTTTTTTTTTTTTCTTTTTTTTTTCTTGTGAGTTGTGCAGTTTGTAAACAATGTAAAATTAGCATGGTTAAAATCTTGAGTCTACCTGAACTGACCCTTATCTTACAAATTAATTTCCTTGCAAAAAGATACATGGGGGAAAAAAAAAAAAATTAAAATTCTGGTAGGCACAAGAAGAGAGTGCCTAGGTCTAATAAACAAGAGAGACACAGAAAAAAATGAGCAACTCTCAATCTGAAATAGCAAATTAGAAAAACTGTAGAAAAAAGGAATCACATATAAAGAGAACAAAAAATGTAATCAGCAATCATGGAATTGAAGTCTTCACTATTTTCCACCATATTTTCTTCAAGGCCAGTTAAAGCAAAATCAGTGGAATTTATGCTGACACAAAGCAGATGCAACACAATACAAAAATATGTCCTTCACTTTCAAGAATCATTCAGAAACCTTATTCTGGTAAGAACCAGCTACCACACAAAAAAGTATTCCAGAAAAATGCATCAGAGTTTGGGCTTGCTGGGCAACCTTGAGATATCAGCATCAAAAAAAAAAAAATTCTCTAATTCTGTAGTGGAATCTTGACCCGTTGAAAATCATTTGCAATTTTCTTTGGTAAAGGAAGGGCTGGCAGTATTTTGCCATTGAGTTTTGCCATCAGTTTCACTGTGCCTGGATTTTACTTACTGGCCGGTCATTTACAATGGGAATCCATTCTTGAGCGGCAATTCTTTGGGCTGCTTTGAGCTGAAAATAAACTGAGAAGAATTTTGACTATTGGAAGACTTGGCATAGATACGATATCCAAAATAACAGTACTAGCAAAGAGAGTCAAGGCCCATGAACTTCTCACAGCAGTTCAATTCAATAATAATTTTTAGTGAAGGTATTCCATATTTATGCTGATGTAAATATGACACAGCTATACGAATGCAAGCTCCTCAGCTGGAGTTTTACTAAGACTCGACTACAATGGAGGGCTTATCCACTTGAATCCGGTCAACATGTTATAAAATATCGATGACTAAACTGTCACTGCTGGTAAAATTCTGCTTAATCAGGAGGCTGAAGAGCCAGAAAGTAGTTTAAGGTGAGGAAGTTGAAAGGCATTTCAGAATATTTTGCACTTAACTTTCAAAATATTTCTACAAGGCTCTAATGCGAAAGAATAAAAGTTCAAAGGAACACAATGCTGAGAAGACAGGTGCAGAATTGTCATGAGTAGAAATTTAAGGCAGACTTCCCATTCAACTCTCAATTCTCCTTTTGGGGGAATGAGGCTTCCAGCTGTTGAACCAGACCAGCTAAAGCCTTTATTTACCTCCTTTCACCTGGAGTTCATTCATCTAAAAGCTGGAAATATTCACCCACTTATCTATCAATGGAACGGGATATAGGACAAGCAATTGGACATCCAGTTACTACACCGATCAAAGAAAAACATTTTTTTCCTGAAAAAGATGAGGCTAGCTGAGGCTGACAAGATTTTCAAGGTTTTTTCATAGTATATGTAACACAGGTTTTATGAGCTCGAGTTATCTTGGAAGCCAGAGCATCTGGCACTGCAGGATGTCACACTTGAGTCCAAGGTACTCGTATGGCCAAGGTTATAAACAAAAGTTGAATTCTGCTGTTCATTTCTACTTCTGCGTCTATGTACTTTCCTCTTGTGTTTTAGAGTTTAATCAATTTTAGAATCCTAGCATCCATTTATGCAAGTGCATCAGTAGACTGTAGTAACTTAAATAACATTCTTAACATGGGAGGGAACTCATCTGTCCGTAATTTCCAAAAGACAAGGTTAATTTAGGAGACTTTTTCATAGGTAAATTTTTCTAGCAAAATATCTCTTTAAAAAAAAAAAAAAATGAGCAGAGAATCTGTATATTCTCTTTTTAGAGAAAGAAGTGGATGTGTAAATAACTCAGTATTATATACTACGGGGTTTTGTACATAAGAATAAAAAAATGATTGGAAATGTGCAAATTTCTAAAGGTACAGTCCTTGGAACCACAGAAATGTTTTCCCTCTATGCAATTAAGGAAAATACACACTCAATATACATTTTCTGAAACTACATTGGCAGAGAGTTGAGAAAATAAGAACTCAACAATGAATATTTGATAATACTTGGTTAATATACGTGAACTCTAAAATTGCTTGACTAAAATAAGAAACATTTAAAGAAATGCTTTAGTAAAAGAAAGCTATTTATTAATTTGCCACCTATTTCTTCCTCCCTTTTTTACTTCTTCCTGTGAGTTTCCTTCTTTTACGCTTTCACCTATTACACTATTATCATTAGCAACCAGCATTATAACAACAGGTGAAAAACTGCAGAGTTTATACCCCAGTAAAAGGCTGGATCGTAGAAAGCTGGTACAAAAGCCAGATTTTTAAGTATGAGAGGACTGCAAAATTATTTTAATCTTTTACAGAAAATCCTCGGATCAGTAGATAAATGCTAAAACCAGACTTATTTAAAGCCTTAAAACTATTTTCATGTTGAATCAATATGCATGCCTAGAACCTTGTTTAAGAAAACTATTCACCATGCAAAGTTTTAAATGCACAGTATCAAAGAATAATTTTTGACATTTTGATTCATACATGCTTATAAAGCTCCAAGACAACATGGTTTAATTATAAAACATATTTCTACTGCCTTAGTCATGCCAATTAAATTTGATTGGATACTTTCTTTATTCAACAAGCCCCTTTCATGTCATTTTAATTTACTGTCAAAGCAGCCTGAATATTGGAAACTAAATTATTTACTACAGCCCATAAGCCAATAATGTTCCATTTGTCTCGTACAGAGGGAGACTAGACTAACAAGATTATTAAGGACATTACTTGTAATAGCGAATGTCCTTCACTTTATTTGAGCTTCATGCTGTGCTTTCAGAGATCATACTTCAAAAGAGCTCCATTTCATTCCATCACAGAACCTCTGATATAAATTATTCTTTGCTAGCTTTGTAATACTCTGATCATAGAGAAAGTGGACTCGATCTTGTTGGGTAGAAACAGAGGCTTCTTTTCTAAGATAACTACATAGTTTATTTGTGCTAAACACCTTTGATGTACTCCCTTGTGCCAATAATGCAGAACAGGCAGAAATCAGCTAAATTTATCATACAATGATAACATCTCGGAGATTTAACTCACAAGGGCTTTGGTTGTCTTTGCAATGATTTCAAACCAAATTCTGCAATCTAAATGCATGTGGTTAAAATCAATCTTGTAAGTTCTTAAAAACACCGTGTAGAGAATGCAATAAATGTAATGCAGAACAGACTTCAGGAAACCAACAGATCTAGCATTTCACAAAAAGACTCTTGAAAAATAGAATACAAATGGTCTAAGATATAAGCCTGTCAAACAGACTGATAAATTGATAAAGGATTACAAACACAAAGAAAGACTGAAAAGATAATAAGCTGGGGAAAGTAATTTTTGTCCTAATGTTAGATCCACTCTTTTTGCTATGACTCAAGTTCAGCAAGACGCTTAAATAGATTACTAACTCAAAGCAAATGAATAATCTTGTTTAAATCAATGGAACTGCTTACATGCCTAAAGTTAAGCACATGTTTAAATCTTTTTCTTAATTGAGGAGATTTGTTATTTATGATACGGGAAAGTATTTGAAAGAATCAAAAAGCAGCACAGAGAACTAGAAAGGTTTTTGAAAAAATTGACTAGGAAAACCCTTCAACTTTAGAAAAAGACAGCTAGCTTATGGAAAAAAAAAAACCCTCCTTCAAGAACACTGGAAGAAAGGTAGAACATACAGTAACTCCTCTAGCCTCACATAAATACACAAGAAAAACATTCAACCTGGTGCAGTATGTGGTATGTTGAATTTCAGTTACCAGCATTAACAGGGAGATACATGATTATTAAATACCAGCCCCATTTCTTCTGCATACAACACTGACTATGCTGAGTTGAGGAGATAAATTTGAAATAGTTGTAGAAAAAAGTAACTTAGGAAATAACTGAGGGTCAGTACTGTAAGTCTCACCTACTTACTTGCACTTGTGAAAACTGGGATTATGCTGGCTTTGCTATTTTCATCCATTTTAATTACCTTTTGTTTTAATGATGTAGATACACCCTGAAAGTTCACATGATACAGTGGGATAGCTGTGAAAGGGTGAGCAAGGAAGAAGACTACAAAGATACAAGTCTCTTCATGTCTGTCAAGAAAATGGTGGAATAGCCAGAGAGTTTAAATTCCTAAAAACTTAAAGACCTTGGAAACATTCACCAAAAATAGGGCCAAGTATAAATGTTTTAATTTAATATACTAAGGATGGACTTTCATCAGTATTTCTGTATGCCTGTTAGGTTACCTGTTCGGGACATTCACTGCTTAGAGCTTTTAAATGACAATAAACAAAACAAAATAAAACAAAGTTCTTGAATATGCAGAAATAAAAAGTAGGAAAAAACAGCAGCAATGTTTTATTGACAAAAGCACTTTCTTATGATGGAGAAGGGCATGAGGTGATAATTTAGTGTTCCAGCACAGATTTACTGGAAAATGGCCAAATATTTCAAAGCAAACACAGCTGTAATGTTTATGTTAAAAACAACAGGCTATGACGGCAGTCAGTCAGACATTCTGTATCCTTCAAGTACTGAAAATAAATTGTTTCTTTTCACACAATAAAGACAGAGATTGCTAAAGTGTAACATAACAGAAACCTTTGAGAAAATGGTGTCCTCCTTATAGGAAGGATTTTATTTGCTTTTTTGAATGCATCTTAAAGACAATCCCATTCACTAGCATCACTTCACGGTTTTGATGAAATCAGAACTGAAACTTAGAAATAATGCTACTAATCACGCTACTGCCATTAATGCTAAAATCCATGAGAACAGAGACAAGTTTTAGTTCTTTACGTCTTCAAGACCACTTTGAGTCTTTTTTTACAAATCTGGATTGGAACTATATATGTTATACATATAAACAGTGCATGAGAATAGTTACAGTCCGCTCCTGAGAACTGAGCAGAAATTTGCGTTTAAACAGAGGGACTTTATCAAAGTGAGGATTGCAGAGTTTGATTCTACAAAATCAGATGTGGCAAACACACTCTCTTTTTATTGCCTATGTTAATACGTGGCACCTCTATTTTGGATCATCTGCCTTAGTACAAATTTACCAGGACATACTAAATGAAAAATAATTCCATGGCCCACATAAAAAAAAAAGACTTACTGTAATGTTTGTATATTGAAATGTATTTTATGACTCTCCTACACTTAAGATATGCTTCCCTATGAATATTTAAATAAAGATGTTCCTAAGGCTTACTGTGTACTTACCAACCTGCCCCGAAAATTTAATAAGATATACAATCCTAAAAATAATTCCGATTACAGAATTAGTATTTTTCATTTTTAGATTCCATTATCAAGAGCTGTAAAATCTAGATGTATTTCAGCTACTTGGAAGTTAAAAACACATATTCAAACTTGGTGGGGTTTATTCATTTGACATACACTGATGGACGAGAACGCAACAAGCGTTCCTTTCAAACCTTTGAGAAGGTGCTATCACATAGGACAAATATAAGTATTTCCTAGCTCAGATAAAAAAAGTGAAAGAAAAATTGGAAATTAAAAAAAACCTCCAAAACCCACCCCTGAATTCAGAGGATAAATCCCATAATGTCCATGTAATTTTGTATGAATCAACAGCATAGATTCTAAATGTTAAGCTGTCTTGCAAGCGGTAATCCTTGTGTGCTTCCCGAATTGTCGCTGCTTTGTCTTCACATCACTAATGCTTTTTTAGCTCATGAGCTGATCAATGTTTTAATCCTTTTTTCTAAATAAATTTTTAAAGAAATGTACTAAGAATGCATAAGATTCTCATTTTCTGCAGGAAAAAGTATAAATGCAGTATTAAAAAAACCCACCCCACACTGAAATATATATTGCACTCCTATATAAGGCACGTTAAATTTGTCTCTTAATATATGTAAGCTCCCTTTAAGTATTTTATGCATTCATGTATCTAAACACAGGAATGCATTAATGTATATGAAATATAAGCACGAACATAAAATATAAAAATATACTATATTCAAAGTAGTCATTAAGATTCATTCTAGCGATTCTATCCCTGGGAAAACACAAATTCATATGGTCCCCATAACTGCCCACAATACATATAATAGGAGCTGGAACTCAGCTGAGGGAATTTTGAAATCCAGTCTCCTGGTTTTTTATCCCAAATATTTATTTTATATGGGCCTAGGTGATAGGAAACACTTCCTTTTTTATATTCATGTAAGTTTTTTGATAAACAGCAAAGCTAAAGTAATTCAATGGTAAATTACGCCTTGTAAAGCTATACAGAAAGATGTTCAACAAGTAGTTTCATGTCACTTTTCTCGATTTATGTTACAGATATGTTTGTATTAAAAGACAAAAAGGATGAATTCTTTAACATTTCTGTATAAAAAATGATGTGCATAAACTAATGTGGTTTTTTTTCCTGATTGAACTTTATACACCATGTTCCATTTTGACTGAAACAGTGAAATAACTAGCATGTTGCCTCTCTGAAGCCGAAAGCAATTTCCTTTTCTAATTTTAGTTATGCAAAGCCTATGGGCATCATCAGCATTTAGTAATTAGTTTTATAATTACTGCTGTTTTGCTCACTGTCATTCAATTTTTCTTACAACATGGTCTGGGATTGAAACATCCCACATCCACAGCTGTGTAAATTGCCATCCATTTATAAGACAAAAAAAGTATCATTCAACATACATCATTATTCAGTCAAGAATGTGTTATTGGTACTTAGGTGATGCTTTGAGTACATAAGCTGCCCAGTAAAATACAAAGAAAAATATAATTCAAATACTTAGTAAATGCTGTATAAGACAGGAAAGTCTGGAAAATCTAAATTGGAAATAAAAATTTCCATTAAATAATATTTCAGTCTATTATTGACACCAATATCTGTTCCAAACATGGAAAAAAAATAGCTTTTTGTTTAAAGAAGTATTCAGGTACTGAGCTGAAAATTCAGATTTGCCAATATTGTAATTTGATCATTATTGTTACAAGATTTTTTAGTCTGGCAACTAGCTACAAAGTCACCAAACCTAGAACTACCTATCAATATAGTGTCAACATATTTAGACATAATATAGCAAAATATTCTACATCCTTGACCATTTAATTTTCTGAATCCTAAAAATAAAATGTGTTTTGGTATAACATACGTGTTTAAATCCAACAATTTGTCTTAAAGATGTTATAATCCAGCAAAATTAGATATTGGCTAGAATTCTTACATTACTCTCTTACAAATGTTATTTTAAAAAATTTTTGTTTTTTAAAAATTTATTGTTTGAAATATGATGTTAATTTTGAGTTTGTAAAAGCTAGCAATGTAATAGTCAAATCAGAATGAGAAATCTACATTCAATTCTTAAAATAAGCATAATTTCCTCAGTGAGCAAGAAGTGCCTTATTTTCTAGATCATGTCTCGTTTAAAATAATAATCATGATGAGAAGAAAATTTCAGTACTTAAAGGGAGCCTATAGGAAAGATGGGGAAAATCTTTTTAGCAGGGACAGGTGGGACAGGGCAAGGGGTAATGGTTTTAAACAGAAGCAGGGTAGGTTTAGACTGGATATAAGGAAGAAATTCTTTACAATGAGGGTGGTGAAACACTGGAACAGGTTGCCCAGAGAGGCAGTGGAGGCCCCATCCCTGGAAACATTCAAGACCAGGTTGGACGGGGCTCTGAGGAACCTGATCTAGTTAGCGGTGTCCCTGCTCACTGCAGGGGGGTTGGACTAGATGACCTCTAAAGGTCCCTTCCAACCCAAAGCATTCTATGATTCTATGAAAATTCCCATAAAAGGTTCTGCTACCATGTCAGTCAGCCACTGCGGATGCCGACCCGCTCCAGCAGAACCACCTTCCCTCAGCAGCGGTGAGACCGGAGGACACCAGCGCAAATGCTCAGAACAGGACATCAGCAATGGGACAACACATATTTGCAGTTCCCTCCTTCCTACCAGAAAGCAGAATAATATTGTCCTTTTAGTCTTATTCCCTATCTTTTGCCAAGCTTAGCTAGGAGAAAACAGCTGCTGACAAACATAAAGCTATCATACACAAAGGGCAAGATTGTGCTCAGCCTGGTGAAGGGGTAGAGGAGATACTCTGCTGCAGAGGAAAAATTTAGGCAGATTGCTTTTAAGGATTTTTTCAGTCATGTCCTCTATTTTACGTTCTGTGACACAGCTAAAGTGTCTTACATTTCTGTCTCAGTGAATCAATGAGGAGAATAAAATAATTCTAAACATTTTTTGCTACTCTTTTTATTGAAAAATATCTTAGTTTCGAATATTTTTTAGTGTATATATAGCATTCAATATGACCAGAGTCAGAAAATGCATTGGTTTCCCACAGAATAAAATTGTAGACCCTTAAACAAAGCCTGAAAAATAAAAATAAAGCTTTACCCACAGCCACCTACAGAGTATGGGACAGGAAGATCCTCAGAGTCAAGACTCACGCAATGTCAGCAGTTGTTACTTATTATTCCTCCAGCGCTTATTAACTGTTCTTACCTATTGCTCCTTACATATTAACAGTTACAGACTGCTCCACCTCCACTCTCACTAATAAGGTCTATAAATTGCTTCTGTGGGCCTCTCAACCTTATTCCTCCTACAGGAAGGTGGTCGACTCCACTTACACAGGGTTGCCAGCAAGGCTGTGCCATCAACACAATGCAAAGCTCGGTGGTGGCTGCACCCCCCACCGCAGCCCGCCCAGCTCCCGCCTTGGCTTGACCTGCTGTAGTCCAGCAGAACCACGGTCTCTCTGAAGGCCACAAAATGGCAAGGGTATCTGTCCCTGGGGACACAGGTCTGTCAGGAAATCTCAAACAAAACCACGAAGTATATCTTTGAAGGACTGATGCCTACACACCATGCCAACAGCCACCTTTCATCTTTTATGAATCTTTTTGTGTTTCCTCTTTTACGATGGCAGAACTTTTCAAAATTTCAAAAGGGTTTTTTTTGAGTTTTTCTGTTGGTTTTTGAGTGTTTCTCTTGGTTTTGGAGTGTTTTGGGGTGTTTTTTTTGTTGGGTTTTTATTCTTAGTATATGAAAACCCGTGTATTGACAAATATCATTACCTTCTCTGTCTCCCTTTGTTCCTTAAAAAGAAATACAAAGGAACCATATTGCACATAACTTTTGAGTAGAAGAAATAATGTCTATTTTTGAAGCTCTACAAACATATAGCCAGTTGGGAGATTATCTGACTATATGCAACTACATCACTCTTTCAGGTGAAAAAAAACCAAACAAAAAACAAACCCCAGAAATCCAAACACAAAATCTGTGAAATCCAAATTTATGCATTCATGCCTCAGAAGTTTTGAGCTCCAGTTACCAGAACACGTAGATTCACATGCATAGCTTTTTCAGTGCTTTTCTTGAAATACTGTGGGAAACATACCTCAATAAAACCAAATTATTTGTAACAGAAGAACTGAAGTATTTTGTGCATTGATGCACCATTCAAACTCAATGAAAATCATGCCATACATCATGCCTTCCGCTTACTTGAATGACATGCTACACAGTATTTCAAGAAAAGGTGCAAAATATCCTCTTCACATATTGTTCAGGACAACTATTACTAATCTACGGGAATATAATTACAGAAAGATATTTTAGAAGCTGGATAACTGATTAACTGGAATCTATTTAGGAGCCTGTTTATAAACAGGGACACAATTTGGTGATGAAAAGCCAGCAGAGGGGGTTGAGCTAACCTTCCTGCGCTCCTAACGGTGAGTGGGGCTTTGGGAATTCTGCACCTGTAAGTCAAAGGGCCTGAAAATCCCCTCTTCGCTTCGGATGGACCCAGTAAAACATTGCAAAGGGGGAATAGAGGATTCACTGTGGAAGAAATGCTGTCTGACGGATGGAGCAGATAACATAAGTTATTAGCTGTAACACTGACTTTTTTGCTAGCTTTTGAATACACTCTGCAATAACATGTGCAAAGTATTTTAAGATCTTCAAATTACGATTCTCATATAAATGTGAAGAAGTAATATTGTACATTCCAGAAACCTCTTCATTCATAAAATATTCCTGGCCATATGTCTGTAAACTAATAGCAATCACCAAAATGGCATGAAACATGGCACAAAAAAGTGTGAAAAATAACACATGACATAGATCTGATACATCTTCAGGGAGAAGTTTCAGGGGAAAACACTCCAACACTAGCAACATTCAGTGGCTACCAGAAATTTATTTCTTCTCATTTTGTCAGTGCCTATTAATCCCAACTATACTGACAGTCAAAGGTTAAAAAAGGGAATAAATTAACATTATTGTCAATCATTACATACAGAAGAATAATTAACTCTGTATGTTTATTTATCTACTTTTGCTACTTGATTAAATGAATGATTGATGACAGGTTCCTTGTTTTCTCTTCTTTCTTTTTGTCAGTATAAGTGATCAGTATGAAACTAAACAGAGGCATTAAAATGAAATTGTTAGAAACATAAAATATATTACAGATGGATTCACATGATTTCAACTTTCTTACTACTCTATTGCAACTTACTAAAATATATTTATACGTACACAAAGAACTCTATTAATAACAGAAATAATCTGTAACCTGACTTATTTTCCTCTCAAAAATTATGCATTAATATTTAGGTTTCCCTTTTAAAAAAAGAGTGTTTTAAAAGTTCTGCAGACAAGTCATGCAAGCGACCGCAGTTATCCAATTTATCCTTGGATAAATATCCAATTTATCATTGCATAACTCATAACCAGCAGTGTGTGCAAAGAGGCCAAATCGTTCTTAAATGCTGGCTAGTGTTCTGAGTAACACAACCCTAGTAAAGAGTTTTGGGGAAGAAATCAGGGCAAATATGGGTATGGTAAATTGAAAAATTGTCATTTGGGTAATGTAAGATGAGGAGCGAAAGTAACAGAGAGAGAGAGAGAGAGAGCAGAGTCTCTCTTCAGTCTGCCCGTACGAGTACACCTGATCTCCTCCCAGCAGCCTGCTGCCAGGCAGGGCAGCGGTGAGTGACACTGTTTCAGATCCAAGGGGTTTCTTACTCACTTCCAAACAAGAGAAGCAAGACCTAAAGTTCTGATATCACTTCCTTTAATGAAGCACAGAAGTGAAGTTAATTGTCCCAAATTTCTGAAGACAGACAAAATCCCAAGCCTCTGAAGTGAGGACTGAAGCACGGTTTCCCTTGAGCTGACCAAAGACTGCTGGCTGGCCTAGGAAAGTTAACTGAATGTAACTGCATTTTTGGAAAGTTAAAGGAATTGACCTAGAAGTCTGAGGAGACAGCTTTTGTATGGGATCAAAAAGAAAGTAAAATATCTTTCTCCTAAAGCAATTCACAGGGGTAAATGGCTGAGAGCTTGAAACCTTTGGCTGTTACTTAGAGAACTCAAACTGAAGGAAGTCATCGGCAAAATCTGCAGCTTCGTTTATGCTTGTGAAGAAACTACCTCACTCTGAAGAAGCCACTTTTTCTTGAAGACAAGGCTTACGTCTCTTTCCATTACTTGGAAATACTGGAGACAGCTGAACTCAAATCATGCAGATAGTCTGAGTCCACTTAACTCTAATTTTGAACCAAGGGAAGTCTGGATTCAGCGGGAGTTATTTTCTTCCTATTTCCATACCAATTCTGGCGCCAGTTAATATGCTGTCTTAGAAAATGAGTTCCTTTTCCCCGCAGAGCTGTAACGTCTGTGCACCACAGTACTGGGGTGTGATTGCACACATGTGCGTGCATAGAGGTGACTTTGAGGCAGGTCTGGGTGGAAGGGAACCTTTTGCGCATGCTTAGGAAGGATCTCCTAAGCTCACTTAGTTTGGCTGTGCTCTGGTTTCTCTTCTCCAAATATGAAACGGATATCTGACATGCAAACGCAAGTTGCTTGAGTAAGATGGGTATCAGACTAGAAGGCGGCATCAGACAACCCTGGACAGATGTTTGTTTCCAGAGATGTTCCAAATTCTATAGGTAAGCTAACATTGCACTTGTGCCTATCCTGGCCTGTTCAATATCCTAACTGTGAAAGCCATTTTCTCCAAAAGATTACTTCTCCAATTTCACCTTGTGGTGCCTGCTCTCTAAGTTCAGTTCTCTCTACCACAGCCTATTCCTACTGAAATACTTATGCCATTGAAACAAAATACAAACCAAGGGTAACCTTCAGCATTCACAATTATTCTTGAGAATTTACCTCTTTCTTGATACTTTTCAATCCTTATCAACAAAAGGAATCCAGAACCACCATAATGAGAGAAAAATTCATGCTAATTCCCAAAGTTAAAAAAAAAAAAAAAAAAAAAAAAAAAAAACCCAAACAAAACCATCATATTACACCAAAATGCGTATCAAATCTATGTCACTGGGACAAACCAGAAAATATCACACGGGAATAGATACTGCAATTTTTACTTATTTTTACTTTAGGTTTTTATGACACTGTTACTGAAATATTGTGTTCAGCTGTGGTTTCCTCCATTCTGAAAATATGTTAGAAAATTGGATAGGACTCAAGTAAGAACTACAAGAGTGATTAGACTTCTGAAAGTCATTCCCTATAGTGAAAGACTAAGAAAGCTCAATTTATTTAGTTACTGAAAAGAAGGTTAAGAGGATCACAATACCTACATGTGGAAGAGATTTCTGACAGTAGGCAGCTCATTAATCTAGTAAAAAAGGCATAACAAGATCCAGTGTTTGGAAGCTGAAGCTGAAATAAGACTACAAATGAGGCACACTTTTTTCACAGTGACAGTAATTAACTGTTGGAACAATCTGCCCAGGGATGTAGTTGATTCTTTATCATTTAAATGCTTACATCAACATTAGATACTTTCTAAAGAGATAAACCTGTATCTCAGACAGATGTAGAAAATACCGGATGAAGTTCTCTGTCTGGGGTCTGCAAGAAGTCAGACTGGAGGTTTATTACAGCTGCTCAACATTGTACCTCAACAAAACAGTTCTACAAGTGCTTGGCGCTTCAAGGACCAAACATCTCGTGACCATCATTTCTATCCTTCATGTGCAGTTCACTTCAGACTAGATGGAGGCAGTTTCCAAAATTCATCTTCTTGTCTGACAGGCAAAATAAGAACCCCTTCAGGACAGATATGGGCATCTAAAAAGATCATCCCAAGCCATGTTCACTGTCTGGCATCATCACTGCCGGAGACCAAATTACATCAAAGGTGCCAGTAGGCACATGCAGGAAAGCTGTTTGAGCACTATCTTTGCCTGATGCTTCTACCCAAGGAACATCTGTTGGGCTAACTCCAAGCTAGTGATGGGTGAGTCAATACACAGACCTTGTAAAACGTTAGAGCTTTTAGTGTCAAGGCTGCCAAATGGCCTCTCAACATAGCTGTCTGTATGAAAAATACAGTTTCTTTATGTTTAATGAGGTTGTTGGAGAATCAACAGCCTCATAGAGGCTGTTGAAGAATCCAATTACAAAAGCAAAATGTATGATGAGGTTAGGTGAGCTGTTAATTTTCCTCTCAGTTCCTTAGCAGTATTTGTGAAACAAAACTTGCCCTTTAAGTCTCCAGGATCAGATGCTGGAGCAAAAGAACAGCAGAGAAAAAAAAGAGCACAGAGAGAAAAACTACAGAGAGCAGGATGAGAAGAGCAAGTACCAACATTTATGCACAAAATAAGCAGAAACAGCCTGACATATAAGGGTAAAGAGAAAATGGTGTGCTAAAGTATTAAACAACCAACCAAAACGTTTATCTTCAGAAAAATAAAACTAAACACCCTCATTTGTTCATCTCTAGGATGGGACAGAAAGAAAAATTCAAAATGTAGACAAAAATAACCCTCAGAATGCTGTACGAGAGTGGAAGCCTACAGAAAATCACACCTGGATTTGCCATACAATATACTTGCTACAGGCTTCTGTAGGTTTTTTTAGAATACCTAGTTACTCTGATTTTTTTTTTCTTGTGACACTTAAAAGATTGACAATAGACTATGAAATATTTAGAAAAAACTGAAGGGACTTTTTATAAGATACACCTAATTAAGACAATATAACACAGAGATTCAATATAAAATGGATTAGCAATATTCCTGTTTGATTGCTTCATTATCTACCCTGAGTGTAAGTCTTAACAGTATTCTGAAAACTATCTCCTCACAGACGTGGGTTAAATTTCCTAATGAAAAGCTCATTAAATACAGTATTCTTGCAAAAGACATGAAGATAGGGTTGTTGCTTATGAACTGGACTCTTAGTCCTGGGACATGGGAGGAGGGCTGTATTCCCTGCTCTGTCACACACTTCTCATGTGATACTGAACAAGTCACTCTTGGCTGGCTCTGCAAATGTGCTCAGCAGCTGCTTCTTATGATCAGATTACCAAAGTGCTGAAATCTTTTGAAAATCTGGCTATTTATTTTGTTGCTGAATAGGATCAGAGATCTTTTGAAATCTGGCCCCAGTTGGGGTGCTGTGCTCTTTTGAAAAGCTAGCCCTAAATCTGTATATGCCTCAATTTCTCTATTAGCATTATCAGCACTGTTCTGCTTTATCAAGAGGATGAGAAACAGCTGGCATACACAGCAATTCAAATTTGAAAGGGGATATATAAATGTAGAGTTGCTCTGATAGTTGTGGAAATGTCATATGTACTTAAAAAAAGCAAACAAAAACACAGCTCCTGATTTTTCGTAAACCTTTACGCAATTGCGTTTTTCCGTAAAATCTGAAGTGAGGTAACAACAATATTATTCTGCTTGCTACAGGTAATGTTTGGGAGTTGTCTGTATGTATAAACACAGGAATAAAAATATTTCTGCCTCTTCCATTTATGATTATGAATATGCATTTAATGGCTTTCCAGATGATGAAATAAGACATTTGTACTTTCATGTGGTACCACCCCATGCAAAGGAAAGCAAAACCAATTTTTATATGATACAAGTAGAACACAAAGTGACAACACACACATGCTTGTGCAGATGCACTCAGCTAACTCTGAGTAAGAATTATAGGGAGTGATGTGCTCAAGCACTGAAATTAAGGTAAGAGTTTTCAAACAGCTCCAGCTATGAGGACGACTACGGCACAACTGGAGTTAAGTAGTTTATTAGGGATTTGCCTTTCCTTCCTTAGGAACAGGAATCACAGTATGACTAATTTCAAAGGTTTTAAAAATAAAAATATTCTTCTTGGCTTAAAAGCTAGCAAATAAACAGAAAAGATATTTCTTAAGGGAGCTCGATATTTTAAAACAACACCTAAGTTCCCAACGGTATGGAGATTCTTATTTTGCTCACCATCTCAGATAGTTGTAGAGGCTTACATGTTCTCGAAATTGTAAGCTCTCTATGAAGGGTGTTCTTTAATTACAGACAGCTAATGAAAACAGTTTTTACTGATCTCCCTAATGTCCTGGGAAAGTCTTTACTATGGATTCATTGTATTCTACTCTATATCCCTGATTGAAATGGGAGACCACAAGAGCATAGGGATTTGGTGGAAACTCGATTTCCTTCCTCTGGCTTCAAAGAGAACGGTTGCAGAAATTAAGCTGCGTTGATATTGTGGTCAAACTTTGGTCAGCCTGTGGTTATACTTGCATATTATATAGATATAAAATCACTGCACTTTGGTTTTTAAATTGCTGAGTCTACCTTCAGTATCTAAATCTCGCTCTGTTGACCACAGGTACCAATATAACTATTACATCAAAATAAGAATTATTATTAAATCCATATACTTCAAACTTCACTTCCAGGGCTTTGACTATTATTTACTTCAAATATTTAGACAGTGACTTTGGAAAACACTAATAAATATATAACTGCAAACACATGAGATGGGAAAGATAGATTTACTTTTTTAATTTTAAAAAAAATGTTTGTGTGTTTTCTTTCACTTCAGACAAAATATTTTCTTTGAGTCATAACTTTTGACTTGTAATATGGAGTGATGTAACTCTTGGTAAAACAAATATTTTAAAAGCCCATTCATTTATGCCGCTTTATTCCCTCATGTCTACATACCAATTAAGGACATGGCTCCCTGTCTGGTTTTCTTTTTCTTTCCTTTGGTTGTTTTTAAGGTCTGTGCTACATTCATTATCAGTTGGTTAATCTATTTCTTCACCTCTTCATACAGATGCATTTATTATCCCTGCAATGGGCTCAACAAAGTCTAAAAGAAGCAGTCATTCAATTGGAGACATACACTAGAAGTTCAGATGATCTGGAAAACTAGTAAGCTACATTAATAGAAGAAACAAAGGCTAAACTCTGTTAAATTTAGCAGGACTTTATGTATGTCCTCACATTCTCTGCTCAGCCGAGGAGACTAAGGTATGATGGCTATACTGAAACTGTTAAATCCAACCACAAGATCCAGTTCCTCAACCGTTTTCATTTGCAAAATGAAGTATTACAATATCAAGCTTTACTGAGGCTCTGTCCAAAACACTCTTCATAGCAAAGACACTTTTCTTCTGTTCCAAAACGGACAAATAAAAAGATAAACAAAAGTTCCATCAGATATTGCAATCTACAGATAGCAACAGCCTTTTTTCATTTTACATATCAAAAACTACAGCAGTGATTACTTTTTGTCTGTTTCTGATTACTAAAAGCAAAAAGCAGAACAAGCGCTTTTGGCACACCGGATTTATTGCACATCTGTAATTGGCTAACCCCATCATGTGCATTATTTGAAAAAGTTATGTAGACAGAACATATAATTTAAGATATTCATGCTTCTAAAAAAGATCACCTGGAGCTAACCCATGCAACATAAAAAATGAATGTAAAAATCATATGGAAACATTTTATTAAGGGTTTGGAAAAGTGGACTGTTGTGGCATGGACTTTTACATAGAAATCTTTACTGGATGACAATCTGTATAACTTTATAATGACAAGAAATTAACTTGGTTTTAATTTCAAAGTTTTCCCTGACTTATTCTACCGTCATCGCCAAAGTTGGAGCCCATGCAAATGTTGATATTATTCTCCTCCTGACACATTTACCTCTCCTGAAGCCCATACTCTTGTCAAAACCCACTCAGCCAACACTGTCAATGTTCTCAGCCATGAATTATAATGACAGCACCCACCATCTTTTAGCTGGAATGAGGAAAGTATACTCTCAACTCAGGAGTGAATTTTGAATGACACAGCAAGGATTACTGTGCACAGAAAGACAGGCACATTGAAGGAAGAAAGAAGTGAAAAGTTTAAAACTTTTTTGGTTTCTTTTAAATAGTATTCTTTTTCATCAGGTTGTTCTCATTACCAAGACTGCATTGAGAATGCAAACACATAGAGAAAAATACAGGAATACAAAAAGGAGAGAGTCAACATTGGAAGCTGAGTACCAGAAGACAACATTATGCATATTCTGTGTTCCAGCTAAGGACTCAAAAAAATGAATGGCTAAGAAAAATAAATTGTATTAAAAGAACATAATGAAAATGCAAAAATGACCAAGTCACTATAACAGCACAAGAAGAGACAAAGGAAGATGAATTGCAGTGTAATAGAATGAAAGTACAGTAGTGGCTGGGAGTAAGAGAAAAGACATTAAAGTCATCTGTTCTATTTCCTTGTTCTTAAAAACGTACTGTTTGGTTGCTTTCCTATTTAATTGTTAAGTTGTAAGGTGGAGTTCTAGCATTAAACAACTCTTCCAGGGACTGACATCTGATTGACAACATTTTAGAAAGAGTATTAATTTGTTACCAGCAGTAAATGTTTTGTGTCTCCACAGAAGTGATGGATAGAACATTTTATGATACAAATAAAGCACCATGAGAAACTAAATCATTCTATCATTTCTGCTAGCAGAACTGCAAGGATCAGGTTGGTTCTTTTTATGCAAAAAAAAGGACATGCAAAAAAAGGACAGCTGAACTTGAAACGCTTTTCCCATTGTTCTTCTTCTGCATCACAAGAAAACCAAAACCTTACAAAGTCTTGTAACAAAATTAACTGCAAAGGAACAACCAGTAGCCAGGAATTTACGACAACAAAGATAAAAATGAATAAAACAATAACAAATATAGTTTTCCATTTCATTATAGTGAAATAAATAAATTTTAGGAGGTTTGATTTACTAAGCTGCACAGATCATTGTCTATGATCCAAACATAATTGTAATTTGCAAATTTTAAATCAGCACTTATGCCATGTTTACTCCCAGTTCATTGATGATCATGCCCAGAGTGGATTCTGCAGAAAGGCACAGAAACTCTTTCTTAATAGTACCTTTCACTTTGATTTGCTTTCCAAGATCAATCAGTTATACAGTTAATGTGTTTAGCTTGGTTCTGCCAATATAATGTTCTTCCAGAATTTTAAAACCATAATTACGCAGTAGTAAGGCAAATGCCTTAAAAATACTTCAGTATACGATGCCTATCCTAGTTAATTGGACTTGCAATTTCAGAGAACTAAGCTGGGCTTGTTTTATATTAATTACTTTCCATTTATTGACATTTTTTTTAAAAAATACACAATCTTACTTTTATCCCTTTAGTGGAGGAATTTTCTCAATATTTTGCCTACAACTGCCTTGAAGCTGGGACATCCAGTGGAAAGACAGCTCAGTATTGCAAACTTCACAACACCAGCACTGCAAAGGATGGATAATGCTGAAAATTGTATCAGGCTGATATCAGAGGTAACCCGCTTCCCTTGCCTGAAGAGCACATAAAAGACTATTTATTTAACAGTTCTCGAATATCTGAGAAACACTGCAAGCTGGGATTCAGGATAATGATGCCCAAGAGTTTCAGAGTCCCTTCCTTGTACCATGGCAGGTAACCTATCAAAGAAGCAACACAGAACTGTGGCAACCACAGTGAGGCAATGCCAGTGGATAATACTGAGACGTCAGGGGTTTCCCTGCTCTGTTGGGATGATCTACTTTTGGCACATCTAAGAATTATACCGTTTTGTTTTTCAAGTACTTTTGAAGTTTAATTCAGACACAAAAGAAAGATTTCTTGTTTCTCCAGCAGAAAAGATAGAGAGAGAATTCATCACGTGTGGATATGACTCAAACACAGAGCAGGCAGTTCATGGAGCCTCACACTTGGGACTCCAGCATTTGGATTCCAGCAGCAGAATGCTTTTGCATGAGGAGCTTGAGGGAGAAACAACGAGGAACAAACAAGACTACAAAACCCAAAACAAGCTATAATAATCCCATTTTGTTCAAGAAGACATGATATGAACTCTAAAAGCAGAATTCTCCTCCCCAATTTTTTGTACTGTTGATGACTATGATGGCAAATGCTCCATGAACACTGCTATTAACAGTAACCGGAACTATAAAGACCAGTAAAATTGATTCTGTACAGCCAAGGACTTAAAGAAACCTGTATCGAGCTCTCCTGACTTTGCTGCATCAGTAGAAGTTTTACTATACCTCACTGCTAATGAGCCTATGCCATTGCCAGAACTCTTCCCATTTCTAATAAATACAAAACTAATTTTTCTTTTATTTTTCTAATCCTGATAGAATTTTCCTTAATGTCACTGCTTGTCTTTGTCAATTTTCTGCACCTCAGACATTCCAGTTTATCTTAACTGCTATATGTTTCCCTTTAATCCCAAAGTTTTACATAAATACTCATACATAAGTTTTCAAATTACTGATTTCACTTTCATTCTGAAAAAGGATACAGTTTTATAATTTTCAGGTGCATAGGAAACCATCATTTCATACATTTTTCTTTAAGAGTTCTAGTCAACTTCTATTCTAATTTTGCCATCAAAATTTTTCCTCACACTCAATTTCACATATAAGTTTTCCCATTAGGCAATTAGTCCCTCAAAAGCACTGAGTACATTGGTTGGCACCTTCCTCCATTTGCAGAGATTGAAAGCAATCAGGTCATGATCACTTGTCACTAGGCAACCACCAACTCTGAGTCCAGTATTCAATTCATCTTATCTATCTCAATGAGATTCAAACAGAGCTACCTCATTTTGGGTGCCATATCTTTCGTACTAGAAAACCATCAATAATTCTCACAAAGAACAATAATGTTTTACCACTGACTGAGATTTCCAGCACTCATTTCCTACATTCGAACAACACCTAACAGTCTTTTTCTCTAACCTATGTAACAGGTCGATGAGTAAGCAACCTACTCCTATGGCTGCACTGCCCCTATGGCCACACAAACAGGTTTATGATGGACATTATGTTATAATCGGTGTTTGATACTGGTAAACAGTTTACAGTGGCCTACATAAATAGGACTCAGATTCTCATAAGAATAAGAAAAACACCTGCAATACAGGGAAAAATAGATTACAGGGCTATCACGAATTCTCCAGCACAAGAGCAGAAGTTCTATGCAAAGTGGGATGGACAGATTTGGAGACCTTTTTCATAACAAACAATACAGCCAATTCATCTGCATTATACAGTTTTCATCCGATCGACCTTTTCATGTCTAACAGTGAAAAACAACGTCTTAGGCCACGCACACTCAGAAATAAAATAATTCTTATATATCTTTGCCCCTATAGATGGTTTCCCTGAGACAGAATTGTGTGCTGGTTCAGAAGAGAAGGCTGGTCTTAGTGGAAGGCTGGTGTGGTTTGGCAGGGAAAAGCCTGCAGTATCTTGCATCTCCTACTCAGAAGTCAAGTTTAAAACATAAAATGCTTACAAGAGGTAATGTTATTTAAAGGGTTTCCACAATGAGATCATTCAGAAGAGAACCATTTATTTATCTCTTAAAAATGTGTACATATCCAGCATAAAAATTATTGGAAAAAGGTATTTAAATTAATGAAAGTAATCCCACTTGACATTTGGGATAACAATTACCCTACTTTCCAATTATCATTATTGCTTATTTTCTTTCCCAGAAAATTTGAAGCATTGGACTTATATCCTCAATGCCAAGTTCCATAGTATGATAAGACATCAAGTTCATTTTCAACCTATATTTACATACTTTATGTTGAAAATGGATCATTTGAAAAACATGCTAGTTTGAAGGAAACAGGTGTAATTTTGGTTTAAAGCACATTTTTTCTTCTTGTGATTTTCAAAAGATTTTTTACTCATTTTAAGACCAATGCAGAACTGAAGTAACATTGAATGCTTTATTGCAAGCAACATGTCAGAGTCCTATTTAGTTACATTGGACAAGAACAAGTTGGGTAAGAAAAATTTCAGCCCACCGCAAACACGTTTGACAGCATCTGATTTCTTTTCATACTCATATATATATATATGTAATTCCAGAACACAGATGTGTAAAATTACCTAATTTCAGAACACATGGTGCTAAAAGTAGAGATGGCTAAACTAAAAAAAATTCTTCACGCAACCTACCAGTCGGTCAGTACTATTTACTGAAGTCCATTTCACTCCCCAGCTAGAATCTCATTCACCTCTTCCCATACAGCAGAAGATGTGAGATTATTTACTTATGTAAAATGTAAAGATTTGTTTTTAAAAAAAAAAAAAAAGCTCATGATAAACTCACCTAAAACTTGAGATTGTGGGTAATCCCACAATTACTTTTCTTATTCAAAGAAAAAACATGCCCAAAGTTGTCTTACGTACTCTAGCTTCCATATGTCATGTCATTCAGCGGGAAATTATACTCATGGCCTTACACAAACACTTGTATCTCCAAAGACAGAAACGAACACCTCACTTCAACTAAAAAAGAATGGAAATCTAATAACTATTTTGAATTCAATCATGGCAAATTTCCAGGACGAGGGTTTGCAAATTAGGCACAGACTACTGGGTTTAATTGCTGTTTCACAAGAAAGAAATGGCAAATGCTGGGGACTCTGTTCAAGACAGATTCATGAGCCTTCTTTTTATAGTGATGGTGGTCCCGAGTCAGTACCAGTGTCCCAGAGGTTGTCCAAAAAGGAAATATACAGCATGACTTTACATCAGCCAAACACATTCAACACACCAGACAACATCATGGTGCCTCACACTCCTCCTCTCCCTTCCTCTCTTCACTTGAAAAAAGGGAAGAAAATATGGTTTGGTGAAAACACCCATGACATAGTGGAAAAGAATATTAAAAGCTGAGGGATCTTTGAACACTTTCAGCAACAGCTTGTGCTAAAAATATAAAAAAATGTGCAGTCAAATCATTTGAAGTCAATGATATTCCAAAACATGAAGGTGCTCAGGAGAGTTTGATGTTGGTATGGGTCAGGCAATCAGAATGCACTTCAAGTGCCGTGCCACGTAAAGCACCACTTACTGGCCGAACACAGTATATACTACAAAAATACTTCTATTCCCAGATCAGAACTTTCAGAAAACTCACTTTTGAGTGCAAAAAATTGATTAGCAGCTCATTTACTGTTGTCCTCAGAACATAACCCTTAAATACTGGGAGTCAAACAAAGACTTTTAGAAGGCTGGAAACAGAGGGGAATAATATTGCTATTCATGAGATAGTGTACATAGTATGCAAAGAATAACAATTTTATTCCTACTGATTCTAAATAACTTTTTGATTATTTTCTGCCATATGAGAATCATGCCCTGGTCTTTAAGAACTGTAATCTTTAAACTCATCTGCTGCAAGTTGTGCATGTATTTGTTTACAAGGACTAATACTTCCTGCGTACAGAAAGCCTTAGACAACGTACCAAAAAAAAAAATTGACTGAAGTCTGCTGTATTAGAAAATGGAAAATGTATCCATTTTTAGCAAATGTCAAATCATTGGCTAGTGCTTTTAAGATTAATAAAAGATATAATGGTTTCTAGATAGCCTCTAAATAAAGATTACTATGAATGGAGAAATGATTTACCAATAGTCACCACAATGAGATTTCTTTAAAGGTTACAATCATCAGTTATTTAGCTGAAACACTGCTGAGAATGCCTGGTCATTTCTTGAATAATGTATAATATTCATTGTAGATTTGATCTGTATCATAACAATACAGATATTTCTAAAATAATGGAGAAAACTATCTGTTACTTTCCAATTGCTCAAGATATTTCCATGAAGTAATTGACTCTGAAAATATCATATGAAGTTACCTGAGTGTTCATTTGCAAGCACAACTTGTAGCGATCGCTACACAATAGGCATAAGAAAACAAACTCATCAGCCTTTATAGACTTTTAAGAAAAGCTGTGATAAATATAGGGCAGAGTAAAGGACCTTCCTGAAATACTAAATTAAAATGATTAAATTGCTGTACTGTACTGGAGGACAAATTCAAAACTAAGCTTTGAAATTTAATTATTAAAGCAAGCAGACCACCACATTTGGGGGAAGGGAAAAAAAAAACAAAAAACAAAAAACAAAACACCAATGCACTTGCCTACGCAACGTAAGTACCTCTCATATAATTTTCCAAATACCTTTAAGTCTATTCAGAAGATTGCTTGGGCACGCACAAAATATAATGTCTAGTGTTTTATTGTAGGATTATCAGCCATACTTTACATGAAGCTGCAAGCTATTTATGTGAGCTTGTTTATCCATATGAACTTCTTCAAGGGCAGCAAAAAGTGACCTTAATAAATGAAAATGAATTTCTTTTGATGTAATTTCATGAATGTTTGATCAGAATGTGTTAACAGGTTTCTATGTAAGGAGAACTGGTGAAGTGATAAAATATAGCTGCACTATACAGTTAAACCTGCTCATGGGGAATTCTTATACAATGAAACACTTTTTCATTATTTCGATATACTAACATATAAATAATACAATCATAGTTAGTATAAAACTAAGTACTCAAATGGGGAAAAAAGAAAAAAGCAAAAATCCTTCCCTAGCACCCCCCCGCCTTACGCCTAGAGGAATGGGAACTGTATCACCAGATGGGTGGAAGAGAAGGATTATTCTATCAGATAGGGTGGAAAGGCATTATATGTTTACTTAGCTTTTTTATGGGTAGAAATGTGTTAATCTAGGCCAGGCTATTTATGCTGTTGTCTAAGAACAAGGCTTCATTCTCCCTTAAAATTCTTTTCTTTATTAGAACCTTTACACAAAAAGGAAGCTTCAGTGTTCATATATATATATTCTTATTCCACAAGAAGATAATGAAAAACAGATCCCAGATACTCTGAAAAAATACACAGAGATCTGCAGAGATCAGATTTTCTGTAATACAGGACATTTTGTAGAAGCACTGTATTTCTGTTAGCTACAGGAATTTGGGGAGGAATTATTTATTTTAACAGACAGCTCATAGATTGTACAGCAGAGTCCACTTTACATCCACCTTGAAACACTGTTTAATTGCCTGAGAATAAATTCTCATGCTGAAAAAATACAGAATATTTGCATATTATATCAGAAGCCTGATAAACCATGTTATACTCATGCTCTGGATGATGTAATTATTACCTTTTTTTTCCTCCATGAAAATTATATATGATGTGGCAGATAATATCAATGAAATATATGCAATGATGCAAATCTGTCCAACTACTAAATCACTAGCCTGAAAGTCCTTTGGTTTTTGCCCTCCATGTCTATCTCCATCCACTAAAAATTGTAACTTTCCTTAGCTAATATTACTTTAAATGGAAGAGCAGGTAAAAGCCCTTTGCACCATCAATACCAGTAACCCTTCATGGGCAGTTGTAGGCTGAGAAATAAGATTCTATTTCCCCCTCCTCCCTCCATGCTTAAAGGTAGCTTTTTCTTTTGCCTCATGCTATACACAGTCTATCTAGTTCAGTGTAGATTAAGAGTTTAAGTTTCATAATGTGCAGGAAAAAAGGAAAAAAAAAAAAAAAAAAAAAAAAAGAAGTGTTCAAATCTCATATGCCTCTTTCCAAAATATGTTTCCTCCAAAACGGGAGATCAGTAGCTAAAACAAAACAGGGTAGTTTTCTGTGCTGTCAAAGCCAGGACAACCACAATTCCCAGGTATTTGTAACTTTGACTTCTGTTAATGCAACCTTCTCCCTAATTTATAACACTTATCAGACAGCAAGATTACACTCATCTACATAAGTAGCATGAGTAAAAAAATAAATTACAAAAAAATGTTCTGTTTGCACAAGTCATTGGAAACACTATTCAGGACCAACACGCACACAGCCTCTAAAATAACTGTCTGATTCCTCTATTACCTGACTTTTGTGGCAACTCATGTCTAAAACATTGATTTTGCTGCCCAAGTGCTTGTTTGAGCATGAAAAGAGGATGTTTAATATTGAAAACAGTCTATTTTGGCTGAAATGCCAGATGCCTACTGGCTCACAAGTCAAAATAATTTCTATACGCGTTACAAGATGATAAATAAAATCCTAGTCTCTAACCCGAAGATTTAAAAATTTGGATGTGATGTTCTCTAACTTCAGAAATACATGATTCTTTCCTTAAGGTTTAGGCAGAGAATTAAGAGATTAGGTCCTCAAATCAAGGAATAATGCCATGCTCCTCTCAAATGCATCCTTATATAAAATACTAAACCAAAGCAACACATTCATTGCTAAATAACTGCAAACAATTTAGTCTACATCACCCAGAAGACTTACAGCTGTAATAGTTATATCAATAGGTTCGTTGTTAAATAAAAAATAAATAAAATAAGAGGTTTATTTCACCTTCGCATGGTGTCTTTCTCATGCAGACCTCAGATTTCCACATTTGTATCCCTTTAAAGGATTTGATATGCAGGGAAAGAAGAAAGGATGATGGTAAAAATTTCAATTTAGAGGTTACTAAAGGCTGCCATATTCTATACTATATAGTATATTTACTCCATACCTTTGACTGATGTATTAGGTGGAGGTCCTTCCATTCTCAAGTTCCATGGAGGATCACCTTGATTAGCAAAGTCCCTCATTTTCAGATAGCTAATTGTAAGTCGGATGATGGATGCCTTGTCAAGCTGGCTGGTAATGGCTGCAGGCAGTGGCAACAACTTTGCCAACTCATAGAATTCAAAATTCTCCTTTCCCCGGCGAGAGCGAGCAGCATCTCGGGACTTTTCCTTCCTCAAAGCTTGTAAACTGAAAGAAAATAAACAAAGTAGACATTCATCAATATTACTGTTCTGTCACATTTAACCGATTTGCTTTTTCACTGCTGGTCTTCTATACAAATTACCACATTTTAAAAATGCCATTGTGGACAGCTGTACAGACTTCAGGATAAGTTTAATGGTACTCCAGTCTTTGCATGATTACAACTAATGATAATATTGGAGTTTCAGTGGTAGTCAACACATTAAGTACTCTTAACTCATTTCAGCCACTTTCTTCTTACCCTGCTGCTTCCTTTCTCCACTGCCAGTGGCAAGAAAGGATTCCCAAGAACGCTGTGTACATGTGGGGTTTATCTGCGTGGATGACACTGTTTCTCCTGACCATTGTAACCCAATTATGTCTAAATTTGTGCGAAGTTCTGACTCTTGGGAGAAGGAGGTTAAAAGCAGACGACTGAAGTGTGTGCCACCTCTGACAAGGGTTACAGTACAGCCAAGACAACCAAACAGGTTGTACAGTAGCTTCTGAGATGCAAATGTTTAAGTCTGGCCTAATAATGTAAACCTTCCTCAATTTCATGAAGCTGCTCTTCATGAGTTGTTCAGCTGTCCTTGCCGTGGGAACAGCAACCTTTGTCAGAGGGGCAAGCAAGCAGTTAACATGGTTATGTGCTTCACATTTCTGATGGTAATTCACTACCACACATGTGTCAGACTGACAACTTTTTGGTTGGAAAAGACCTTCTGCTTTACTCTGAGCTGGTGGAAATGCCAAGACATTAATTTACTCCTGTGGCATCAATGTATCACCTGCTACCATCCCCATGCAACACTTAAAGGCAATGCAGATTTTACTCCTGGGCTCATTGTTTAATTGGTGTATAACTGCTGAATGCCCGTTGTGATGGCAGCGGGTGACCACTGGGGTCTTCTCCTGATCTTTCCCCGAAACTCAAAGGAAACTCAAGTTTCAGTTGGTTTCAGTATATAACAGCACAACTTTGCAAGGGAAAAAGAGATTAACTTTTTTTGTTGTGTGGTTTGGGGCAAAGAAACATACAGCACACTTCCCAAAAGATTAGGAGTCAATGTGTAGATAATACAAAGCACAGATATTGCCTTTTTTTTATTTTTATGAGAGTTTTTTTTTTTTTTTTTCATTTTGTTTGGGTTTTGAGACAGAACAGTGTGTTCAACTCAAGATATGATAAACTTGACCATACCTCTGGCCTTGGTGGATAGAGGTTGATGCTGATGCTGGGGTTGGTGTCTGCCAATTACCACGTAAGGTGAGTAGAAACTGTTCTTGTCCTTCACAAAGGCTTTATCTTTCCTTTGCTTCATTTGTGTACTTATTAATTTGATGAAATTATAGCCACAATTCCATTAACTAGACATTGGTTTACAACAGGGCTAGAATTCAACCAGTGTATAATGGAACAGCAAATGCTTCTGTCAAGCTTCCACAACCCTTCCTAAAACCCTAGATTTTATGAACAACAAAAAAAATCATCATTGGCCAGATTTACAAAATCACTCTGACATATGAAGTAGATCAGTAGAATCTAGGCACACAGATCTAATAACATGATTCTGAGACCTCTATTTACCTACCTTTCTAATTCGGGAATAATTTAAACTATAGATATTCTCTTACTTTAATATTCTTAACCACCTGCATTTTCGTGGCTGTCTCTGCCCAAGGTACACCTCAGACTTGAAAGGGCAGATCAGCCAGGCCCTTAAAACGCAAATGAAATCCCCCCATCATACTTCCCTGAGGATGCTTAACAAATTATATACCCTACACAATTCTATACTAAGAGCAATTACATTTAAAAAGACAGCCTGACTAAGAAATAGGGATGGTGAGATAAAGATACAGGAAGAAACAGCATGTTCTTACCCACAGGTAAAGATATGCCATCCTACTCAATCCCACACTGAAGTACATACTTATGTTTATGAACTCCATACAGACCGCTAGCAGCTAGATTTGTAAGTTATATTCTAGGAGAAAAGTACCTGAAAAACATGATTTTTGCAATGCTTGTTGCAGATGCATCTCTGTCTAATTTCAAATTTTAAATATCTACCGTCATAGATGCATAAAATACCTCAAGAGATGCATTAAATATAGCTGATAGAAATATTTTATGTATATACAGAAACTTGGAAGCTACAGCCCTATGAGGTGTGAACTGTCCAATTAATTTCAGTGAAGTAAGATACCCTACACAAGTTAAATACCTACAACAGTAACATAAGAGACAGGCAAGTGTCCCTGCCCAATTGCTTGCAAGTGAAAGCTCATTTTCATGGCACGTGGCCTTTACTACTTGTCATCACGCTTTTTTTCTCCGGAAGCCAAGCCTGAGGACCTCAAGTCCCCAAATCAAGTTTGAGGGATCCAGAAGAGCCAAGATTCTAGATCTATTCTGAAACTCTGCACCAAGAGTTCAGACTGTCTTTCCAAAGCACTTAATTATACCCCTGTGTAAGAAGGGGGCTTTTTGGAGATCCCTAGTAAAACAAACCAGAAACATTACAGATCCCAGCAACTTTTGAATGGTGATAGAATAGTCCTTAGCAACGCCAAACACTGAATCCAGTTTACAAGTCCTGTATACAGTTCAGGAGATTGCCGAAACTGGATCACTAACAGTTTGCAAGGGTAGCCAGTTAAGCTGAAAAGCAAGGCTACCTGTGTAAGTAAACAGCAACCTTTGAGAGCCACCTACGTGTATTCAAACTTTCACAATCAAAAAAAAAAAAAAAATCCCAAGGATAAGGGATGTGGAGCCGATATAACAGACGTACAAAAGAAACTCCTGAGAAACAGTATTATCAACAACACGTTTTCCCTCCCAGCCATTTGGTATATTGTCATTTGTGGAAGCTTCACCAAGCGACTCAAGTCAAGGAGTTTGTAACTTGTAGCACTCTCATCTTGGCATCAGCGCATTAAGCTAAATTTAGAAATGGTGCCTGTTGAAATGTGCACATAAGTCCTAATTTCTACTCTACTTAATTCCACTAGGGAAATACGCTTGTAGTGTTGGACACTGCAGTTATGCTGATACAATGGGTCCTTAATTTGGGAGCAGTAATTTCCTCAGCAGGATACAAGAATTCATTAGATATGACCTAAACATCACTGTTAATCCCCTCTGGCATCTGTGATTCTGATAGGTAACATCAGCTTCATCATCAGACGCTCTTAACAGAGCATAGTGCTGACACTGATAATCCCAAGAGGATGCTAGAAAAGAGGGGTGTGAATCTAGCAGCAGAAAGCAGCGGTGTTGACACAGGAGGAAAATTCATCTTGGGTCCTGTCATGTGACATCAGGATTAGAGGTGGTTCTTGGTAACATAAAGGAACTTGCTAGAGTATTGGGCTGCAAAAACTTGGAAATGCATGCAGGGTCTCCTGCTAACGAGAATAATAAAAGCGTGGAAACTATACCCATGTTTACTAAGTGGCTTTCAAAAACATTCAGAAAGCACCAAGCGAGCACATGTAAGAGCTCTTACATGATAGGGAAGGTCTCCCAACAGACAAGCAAACCTATACATGCTATCTGCAGTACTGACAAGAAAATAACAGTGGGAAATACACCCAACAGACACAAATATTGCTCCCTCTCTGCCTTCTGTGGAGAATGGGAAGGAGCGCGGATAATTGGATCAGAGTACATCACTGTATGATATCAAAGGATGATGTTGTCATACAATGGCAAAACTTCATCTGTTCCCTTAAGAACACACTTCTCAAAGAATTTCCATATACAGAGTCCACTAAAGAAGACAAAGAGGTTTCCAGCTGCTAGCTCCTGATAATTCCGAGATGCAGTACCATAAAACCAGGATATTTAATGGCTAGAAAGCTAAAACTATTTTGGATAGTAGGTTTCTAAAATATATATTATTCTTCCTTTTAGGGCCTTTCCAGATGGACTGATATAAAGGGGGTCTGGCTTTTACAGATGAAAGGGTACAATAAATACTACCATATAATTTTAAAAGGGTGTACAAAACATTTCTAAAGTAAATTTTCTATTGAAGACACAGCAGATGCAGAAGACATGATAATATGGTGTTGCATAAAAGTTTTATTGGTACTCATAACTCACTTGTGATTTCATTGTGCTTGTGGTCATTCCAAGCTTAACCTGCTTCATATTTTATTCCACATCATTTTATATATTTTATATTCATAAGCATATACATGCATCCATATCTGTGTGCACACCCACAACCTCCACATGTCTGACAGATCATCATCTGTCACTTTAAAGATGGGACAATCACAGCTCCTAATTTTTGCAGCACCTAATGGCAATCAAACACGTTACAGCGTATCAACAGATGCACTGACCTACATTAGCAAGGATTTTTTAGCATATCAATACCTCACTTCTGTGTCTCAGTTTAGGCGGTAAAAATCAGTGAAATAATTTAATTCCGTGAGTTTGCATTTTGAATGAAAACAGGGGAATGGTTGTGGTTATAAATAAATATTTCTAACTGCAATTTCAAAATATAGCTTGGAAGCAGATATACAGCAGGCTTGCCCAGTTTTAGAAAGGCAGCTCGCATTTACATTTCATCTACACTGTTCTCTTAAACCTGACGCGGGCAGGACCGCCCAAGTGGGGCTTCTCAGAGATGTAGGTCTCCCCCCGCTCTGCCCCACATAACAGCACCATACTTGTCATAAACAGGGATTGGACTGGGGGCAATGGCCATAAAACAAGGTTTGAGGGACAGACGGGCTGCTGAGCTCCAGATTTCATGGCTCCAGCCAACGGACAGCTTGTCTGCAGCGTGCCGTCATAGTTTTTGCTCATTTTCATTAACTACAAGCAGAGAAGCATGGCAAACCCTCACAGAAGATACACAGTGTTTTTTGTAATTCTACTGAAATCCTGCCTGATTTGAGGAGAAACTTCACCAGTGCAACAGTATACCAGAATAGAGCACTTCTTCGTGTGGTACTAAACAATCTCATAGTTGTTAATTCCGCTGTTATCGACCACTAGCAAATTTCTTAAGCCTCTAACAACAATACAAATTAGTAGCAGCAAAACCAGACACAGTAAAACAATAACACTTAACAATATCTAATAATGTTTATAACAAGTTTTACAGAGAATGAAGCAATACGTCTGTGTGTGTGTTTTTATATTAGTCTAGTCTTTTAAATTCAAGGAGCAAAAGGTCCACTACAAACATTATCCAGCTCCCCAAAGTCAGACGGATGTTATATCCACTTCACAGGAAAGAAATCAGATATATGGAAAGGATGTGCAACATTAGATGACAAAATGAGGCTGTGAAAAAAAAAAAAAATATATATATATATATGGAGTGGAGCTATGTGACCCAACCCCATATTACATCAAACCCCTGAATTATACTTCCAATAACGTATGTCCTCTGCATACATTGTTTTCCAATATAAAGAATAAAATAATGCTTGCTGGCTCATGAACTTAGTTGTAGTATTACACAAGGAAATAAATTTATCCTGTTCCTGAGTCCACAAGTTGTGCCTTTTTTTAATTCTATACGAGAAACACTAGAAATATGCTCTTATCTTGTTCTTACCTTGCTCTGTGTTAATGACATGACATATTATTGTCATACTTTGGACATTTTTATATTTAGATCACCTTTAGATCCCTTCCCTTTTTTAATAATGTATTTACACCATTTCTATATTTATATCAATGCAACATAGTGGATAAGTATGACAATTTAACTAATATGAATGTACTTTAATCTTTTGCCTCAGTCTTCACTGGCAACCTCTCTCCTCACCCCTCCCGAGTTAATGGATGGCATGAGGGGGACTGGGAGGGCAAAACCCCTCCTGCTGTAGGAGATGATCAGGTTCGTGACCACCTGAGGAACCTCAACACACGTAAGTCCATGGGACCTGATGAGATGCATCCCAGAGTCCTGAGGGAATTGGCTGACATAGTGCCCAAGCCACTCTCCATGATATTTGAAAAGTCATGGCAGCCAGGGGAAGGCCCCGGAAAAGAAACACTGTGCCCATTTTCAAAAAGGGTGGAAAGGAAGACCCTGCGAACTACCGGCCTGTCAGCCTCACCTCTGCGCCTGGGAAGATCATGGAACAGATCCACCTAGAAGCTATGCTAAGGCACATGGAGGCCAGGGAGGTAATTTGAGATAGCCAGCATGGCTTCACCAAGGGCAAGTCCTGCCTGAAAAACCTAGTGGCTTTCTACGATGGAGTGACAACAGTGGACAAGGGAAAACCAATGGACATCAACTATCTGGACTCCTGCAAAACCTTTGACACAGTGCCCCACAACATCCTTCTTTGTAAATTGGAGAGCTATGGATTTAATGGGTGGACTGCTGGGTGGATAAGGAATTGGTTGGATGGTCGCATCCAGAGGGTAGTGGTCAACAGCTCGATGTCCAGATAAAGACTGGTGACAAGTGGTGTCCCTCAGGGGTCTGTACTGGGACCGGTGCTGTTTAATATATTCATCAATGACATAGACAACGAGATCAAGTGCATCCTCAGCAAGTTTGCAGATGACATCAAGCTGAATGGTGCAGTGACACAGCAGGACGGGATGTCATCCAAAGAGACCTGGACAAGTTGGAGAGGTGGGCCTCTGTGAACCTCATGAGGTTCAACAAGGCCAAGTGCAAGGTCCTGCACCTGGGCTGGGGTAACCCCTGGTATCAATACAGGCTAGGGGAAGAAAGGATCGAGAGCAGCCCTGCTGAGACGCACTTGGGGGTACCAGCAGGTACGTGGCCAGCAGGTCGAGGGAGGTGATGCTGCCCCTCTGCTCTGCTCTGGTGAGACCTCACCTGGAGTACTGCTCCCTGATTGCAGCCTTTCAGTACTTAAAGGGGGCCTACAGGAAAGATGGGGAAAATCTTTTTAGAAGGGCCAGCTGTGACAGGACAAGGGGTAATGGTTTTAAACTAAACCAGGGTAGGTTTAGACTGGATATAAGGAAGAAATTCTTTACAATGAGGGTGGTGAAACACTGAAACGGGTTGCCCAGAGAGGTAGTGGAGGCCCCATTCCTGGAAACATTCGAGGCCAGGCTGGACCAGACTCTGAGCAACATGATTAGTTAGCGGTATCCCTGCTGACTGCAGGGGGGTTGGACTAGATGACCTCTAAAGGTCCCCTCCAACCCAAATAATTCTATGATTTATTACCTGTTCCCTCACTTAATCACATTCTTGAGAAGAATCTTTTCTGGACCTTCAAGCTGACCAGTGCAAAGAACGAGGTCAGTTAAGCCCCCTTATAACAACGAAGACATAGAAAAGGTGACTCAATGCCTGGGCACTTCAGTAAGATCATGTCCAAGTCCACCTATAGGTGGCCACTCATGGGCCATGTTCTGGCCTATAAAAATTTGGTTTCATTTCACTGATCTCACAGGACAGTTATACTTAATTAAGTCAAAGAATGGAATAGCATCAATATTGATATGACCCAATTATTTGGAGTATTTATTTATTTTGCTTCTATGTGATTCTTCTTATGCCTGAGGTTTTTTCAAAAGTGTTTGCTAATAGTGACATCTTAAAAACAGTGTTCAATACAAGTAATATACATCTGAATAGCAGTACACATTTTCAGACTCCAAAAAAAAAGATTTAGACTGAGGGAAAGATGGAGGAAGCGCAGAGTGTCCTGCACTACATAATTACACGTATTGCAGTTGAAAAGTCCAGTCTGGAAAGTCAAGCACCACCACTGGTGGCAGCAGGAGCCTAAAAAGCCTGCTGTTGTCAAGGTTTTTTGTTATTGGTCTGTTTTTCTAAACGTTATGCTCTAGAGAGCTCACAAATATGCATGAAACTGGATATTTTTTTCAGTATAGCAGATACAAGTGAGTATAAAAGAATGAAGGAAGAGAGATAATGGTCCTGTAGATGTGAATGTGAATTAAAAGAAGAAAAAAATCATCTCTGACTTCCTAAAACTAACTGAATTAGTTCTGAAAAACTGATACTGAAACAGTGTGTTAACATGTTTACCTCTAATTTCTACCTAGTACTTTGCTATCTTTGGGTATTATTTTTTTTACTTGATGCTTTCTCCCTTTCTTCACTGTTCTTTTTTTTTCTGTTGTCCTATTCATAGACTTCCTTTTCACACAGATTGTTTCTGAAGTGAGACTAATAAAAACACTGTTCAAAAAAGAGAAGAGTACTTTTGTGAGGGTAAAACCTCCAAAAAAGAGGAAAGGAGGAGAATCAAAAGCCACATTAAATTTTACCACCTTCTTTCTTTTTTTAAGTACATCTGAGAAGTCAGACTGCAGATTTTTATGGATTTTTCTACTTGTTTGCTTAGGAGATCCAAACATTACTCAGTCTCACTATTTATCAGTTAATCTAGCATGCAGCCTCAAAGGAAAAAGGTCGACCTGTATTAAAAATTCATCCATCAAAAATTCATCAAAGACTTCAGCATTTTAACTCATGAACCTTTGAACACCTGCATACTTGTCAGATCTGTGGTTATAGTTAACCAGAATCTATAGTTACTACGGTATCTATACTTGCTCTGACATGAGCTGCATGAGGAGGCTTGCAGGTGAAAGTGCAGTACATAATCTAGTGAGCCACATCCTCAAACTGTTCCTTTCATCAGACAAGGGATATCTGACATCTAAGTTCAAAGTCAGTCAAATCAGATCCTTTCAATGAACAAACACTTTTCAGGGGCGTTCATTTTTTTTCCACACCATAAATATCACCTTTCTTACAGGGTAAAAGTTTGTCAAAAATGTAAATGAAACCATTATCTGACATTATCATTGATGGCACAGCCCACAAATTGAAGCCATTTAATGCTGTCTAAGAAAAATTAACATTTTCAGACAACTTCTTTAATGTGTGAAGAAAGCTGTATAGTATACACTGGAAGTTAAAGCTGGAACCTTCAAGTTCAAGGTAAAAACTCTGCTGCTTAACTAATGCACTGCTCATAGCTGTCATCATTAATTTATGTTAGCCTCTGTAAACATCAAGAGTATAATAGGCCAATTTCACAACTAAATATAGATGCACATTTTGCCCTTATATAAATGGCAGATTGCTGCTGTAGATCATCACTGCAGCAACACGTCAGTAAAGATGCACTGTTTGATGGTCTGATGCTCACACAATATATAAAACCAGTTGTAATGGTTGTTTGGAAGCAAAGTGTAACATAGCAGCAAAATTTCATTTGTTCCACAAACTCAGGATATATTAAGCTTGGCTGACAAAGACTGTTTGATGTGCTAAATCAGTTTGACCTTCATTTTTGCTTTATATTTCTCATTTAACACATGAAATGACCATTATTTTTCCACTATATAGGAAAATATCACAGAAGTCGTTTCTATTAAAAAGCCTCTTTTCCTTGTAGATAGCAAAAATACATTTTGCCAAATACGCTTTAACAATTATTGTAAAGATAATGTGCAACTTATGAAAAAAATAATACCTACATTAACCCAAGCTTTTTGTTACATCAGTGAGACTTCAGGTTGTTTTTTGGCAGTTGTTGTTTGACAGAAGAGGTTTCTTTCATTTTATTTTCAATATGCAAATGTGGCTCAAAGAACTACATCTTCCTTTTTTGTCAGGAAAAGGTTTGTGTACGCTTGAACTAATCATTAAATTGAATGTTTTATTGCCAATAAGCACCTTTGTTGCAATGTTTAAATAACAGGATTTACTTCCAAAGTGAACCATTAGAACATAATAATAGGAACCTGGCAGGTTTTTAAGGATTACAAACATCCCATCCTACACAATCTTTTAAAACTAATGTACACTTTGATACAGCAACAATTAGTTGAGCCACAATACACCAGTTCAAACCCAAACTCCACAACTAGAACACCAGTGGTTTGATCTTTTTTTCTTCCTATGTTGAACTAAGCAATTGCCAGCCTCGTGATAATAGAGAAACTGCAGTTTTATCAAGCAATTTTGCAGCACCCAATAAACAGCGCTTTACCTTGGAGCAACTTGTACATTTCACACCTTAAATTTCTATTTACCAAATCAGCTAATCACTTCACAATTGAACTTCTCAGAACAAAAAATTATCAATTAAAGTGGTTGAAACTCCTGCAAATTATCATTTAGGAATGAAGTAATTGCTTTCATCAGGGCAGAAAAGCCCGCCAGAACAGAAATGTCACTTCAGATTAGTGTTCTCACTCCTGAAGCTATGGATGACACAGCTGATATAAGACTAAATGCCAAGACCAATCAATTGCTTTTGTGGCTCTGTTCTGAGCTGCTGTAAAAGGGGCCATTTTCTAGGATCTACTCTTCATTATAGTAAATGCTATCTCCTTGGTAACATAATTCCATTTCTCATAAATTCTGTCTGAGAGCATTGTCCTAACAATGGATGTTTGTGGAAAAGAATGCTGTTGGTTTAATGCAAAGAAATTAAGTGTGAACGGCTGTCAAAGTACTATAGTTTGCTTGTTCTTAAACATAAATTGAAGTCTTTACATTAAAAACAGAATACTTTGGCGGAAATGAATGTTCTGAACAAGTGTAATATATTGCATTTGGAAGTGGCGTGTTTCTGATGGAAAGTTCAGCCTTTTTTTTTGTATACCTATGTTCTGTCTATAGTGGGCACACTCGTCCCTAGCAGAGATTTGTCAGTTTAAGAGGGAGTAGATAAACACTCTACTTATTTCACAGCAGTGCAGTTAGGAAATGTGAAACTGCGGAAGAAAACATGGTCTCATTATCATATGACATGCTATTTGTTAGCAGACTCATCTGTGTATAAAAGCCTTCTTTGAACTGAGCCCTTACTGGAAATATCTGTATTTCAATTTGTATTGTTCAGCTTCCTAAAATACTAAGAATCTGAGTTATGGTCTCCAATTAAAAGGATATCTGAGAAGCTAATTTGGTGGAACAGCAGCAATTTCCTGCACTGCTCTCCTCATGACTGAAGTTTAGAAACAAATTCAAGATTACAGATTTTTCATTCAAAACAGGATGAAAAGTATTCCTCCCTCAATGAGCATAAGCAATTCCAATTAACAATAACAAGAGTTATGTGACAGGAGAATATATTACCGAATACGTAAAGAAGTAATTTATTCAGCATTAAGATGAAAAGTGCAATTTTACTATAGTATTTGTATGGGTAACCAAAGAAACAGCACAGGTACACTGTTGCCAGATTGTGACTATAGCCCTGAACGTTTGCAGTCTTGCAGATACATGGAAAACTGCGCCCATTATGTGATGTGGGGAAAACAAGAGGACAAAAGAGACAGCAAGGCATCGCATGCCACATCTACCTGCTTGAAGTAAATGCCGTATTTTCAATTGCAGAGACAGATAGCTTTAGTCCAGGTTCTCCAAATATGCTCTCTCATATACCATATTAAATCTGCTATATAGCGCATCGCTGATTAAATATGAGCTTGACACTTTGGTCTAAGTAGCAGTTCCAACATAAATAAATCACTCCGCAATGAACAAACAGAATCCAAATTTCTGATTATACTCCTTTTGTAAGTACTGTCTTTAAGAAGGAACACTTCAGATTAGGGGGTTTGATCTGGTTCTGAATTAATATATTAAAGAATGAGTAAAAAGCTGCTATTTTCCTCACCTATGGCAGAGCTATTGCAGAGATTTTTGCTGGAACGTTTATGTCAGCTACAGCCATTATTTTCCATAACACTATTTTACCAGTGGTAGCTCTGGCATAAACAGCTGTGCAAGTTAAAAAAAAAAATTAAATTGTGGGTTATTTTTTATAAAGGCTGTGTCTGCGCAAGGTAGTTTTATCTATACCATGAAGTTTTACTACTGCCAAAAGGCCTAAGAGCACAATGTTGCATTCAGACATCCCATGTTTGCTCTTTACAGATGACCTAAATAGGGATTTTCTTAGAGTTGGCTGTGCTCTCTGCAACTATCCGCTCCAATTTAGTTCCCCAAGCCAGGAAAAAAAGGCAAGAATTCCAACCTCTCTTTCACTGCTGCCACATAAATAATCTCTTGGTGGTGTGTTCTCAATTACTGTAATACCAAGACCCGTTCTGAAGAAAATAACATGTTTTATCTCCCTACCCACTCTTACAATCATCCTCATCATCTCATAATTCTCTCCTTCCCATCTAAAAGTCATGCTTACGCCAACGGGTCTATGCTGAACATATGCAAGTTGTAGTTTCAAACCCTACCAACGGGAGAGTTGACAAAATGTTTTGTGAAGAAGTGTTGGAGGGATATAGGAGACACTAGCACTGCAGTCCAAAGGAGCTACTGCAGTTTACAGAGACTCAACTGAGCTATCTTAGAACTGACAACAATATCACTTCAACAGGACAGACAAAGAGCTACATGACCAATGTCAACCCTGAACCCTGCATGGTTTTTGCTGCTTGTGATAAAACCTGTACTGATAGAGATCACTCTGTCATTGATACTCAATCTACCTAGTTTAAAATACCCCCCCCCACCAGCACATCTAAAAAAAAAAAAAAAAAAAAAAAGAAAAAAAAAAAAAAAAAGCAACAGTCACGCTGGGTGGTGTTGTAGATACCTCTGTTGAATGCTCAAAGCCTAGCAGTGCATGCAAAATTTTTCTTCTGCAGTCTTAGGAAGACTCTGCTGCCTGTGCAGACCTCCAGAAGCTCAGTGGTGGATTTATTGAAGCTCATTTTTCCAGAAGCACAGCTCCACTCTCCAAGGTGCAGCGTTAGCTGTTGAACCATTGCCTCAGTAGAGTGCAAATGAGCTGCAAGGCCTTTCACTTTTAGCCCCCTGGCTTGAACCCTGAGCAGTTTAGTGTGCTCTGCTGAAATTAGTTTCAAGACAGCAAGGTTGTCACAAGCAGATGTCTCTTTCACATGTACCACCAGTGAAATAGCTTTTATTACTGCTTGCATATTCCAGGACAGGCTACAATCTCCACTTACTTCCCTTGTAGAGGGACTAAATTTACTTTCTGTTTAACCCTCTGGGACACATGGCAACTCTGTAACTGTTGCGCAAACACTGGTGAAGGGCAGAAGAAATTAGGGAAAAAAAATCTGTCCAGAAAACAGTAATTCATCAAACAGAAAAAAAATGCGCAACTTTTAGGCCACCTGTTTTTTTCAAGTCTGAAATAATGGCTTAGATACCACTGGTAGTCTTACACCAGCGTATAAAGTTTTAAGAAACAAAACCAGACAAGTACATAGGTTTGGATACAGAACAGTGACTTAACAAAAACCACCAAACCCCCCAAAATACAAGAAACTCCATTATACTCCCATAAATCAGTATTAACATGCATTTTCCAAGGGTGGCTTTCTACCTCCTACCTGTTTCTTGGGGGAATTAGGCTATACTTACATGTCCTTACTTCCTAAGGAACATGAAAGTCTTTCCAAATACTGCAGAATCTTACAATTAATTTAGCAAGACTTATCCAAACTTTAAGCAGAATGTCAAGGCAACCATATATGTGCGTCTCCACTGGCACACAACTAGCATTACAGGTGACAGGTTAGTAAAAAAGGCCTCATGAAGCAACACATTACTGTGCACAGTGCTCCCCAAGTCTCTTCTCAGCTCTAATTACAAACTTTCAGGTTTTATTAATTGCAAAAAGATAGTTTAAAAACAAAGTGCATCTCACAGATTCAAACTAAATAATGTTCATGCCCTTAAAATAACCTCTTCAGATGGTATGAACTACATTAACGAGCCCCTGAAACCTAAGAAACTCACAAAAAAATCCATGTTGTCCCCTTTCTTCCACTCCGTTCACAATAAATGAATAAATAAAAGAAAACCTACCCAAGGGTTAAAGTGCTTAGTCCCCAAAGCAATCAATTTTATATTTAACATTTTATTTAAAAAAATCCACTGCCTGCATCATCATGTTTCCATGCATTATATTAGCACTGCGTAAGTGTAAGAGGTTGATGGAAATTCTTTCTACTTCCACTCTGTTACAACCTTCTTTAAGAAGTAACCTTTCAGCTGCAATTTTTCATGCTGGTTCTCAGCTGGTCCCCAAAATGAAATTTTATATGCAGATAGATAAAAATTCATGGAACCATTTTTTAGTTATATGACTGTGTAGATTTTAGGTGCAAAACACAAAGACTTACAGGTCATATGAAAAAGACATGATATTGTTATATTTTCAGCAGTTTTGATAGAGTGGGATAAAAATGAAACCCACATTGATTGCAGAAGGAAGAGCTTCCTCCTTGTTCCATCTACAGGTGTCAGTACTGGCCACACATGTTATTGGGCTCACGTGTTTCCTGAAATGCCAGGAGTCTACTGTCAGAGGTTATGCATTCAACCCAGATCATGCAACGCTACAGGCTTGGGGAAGAGTGGCTGGAGAGCAGCATGGTGGGAAAAGACCTGGGGGTATTGGTTGACAGCCAGCTGAATACGAGCCAGCAGTGTGCCCAGGTGGCAAGAAGGTCAATGGTATCCTGGCTTGTATCAGAAACAGTGTGGCCAGCAGGAGTAGGGAAGTGATCAAGCCCCTGTACTCAGCACTAGTGAGGCCGTACCTTGAATACTGTGTTCAGATTTGGGCCCCTCACTACAAGAAAGATGTTGCGTTGCTAGAACATGTCCAGAGGAGAGCAACAAAGCTGGTGAGGTGTCTGGAGCACAAGTCTTACGAGGAGTGGCTGAGGGAACTGGGGTTGTTTAGTCTGGAGAAGAGGAGGCTGAGAGGATACCTTATCGCCCTTTACAACTGCCTGAAAGAAGGTTGTAGCAAGGTGGGTGTTTGTCTCTTCTCCCTGGTAACGGGTGATAGGACAAGGGGAGATGGCCTCAAGTTGCACCACAGCAGGTTTAGGTTAGACATTAGGAAAAATTTTTTCAATGAAAAGGTTGTTAAACATTGGAACAGGCTGTTAGGGAAGTGGTCGAGTCCCCATCCCTGGATGTATTTAAAAGACGGGTAGATGAGGTGCTTAGGGACATGGTTTAGTGGTGGGATGGCAGGGTTAGGTTAACGGTTGGGCTTGATCATAAAGGTCTTTTCCAACCTAAACCATTCTATCTATCTATTGCTGTGTTGGAGGTATGTCACTAAGTATTTTTGTTTTCAGGCACTTGTGGCAGACCCAAGGTCTAATTTCTAAATAAGGTTTTCAGATATGGTATAGCCAAAACCAATTCTCCTCAGAAACCAGTTTACTTAGTCAGGGTAGACCTGATGCTACAAGCATTTTATGACCAAAGTAGCGATATGCCAAAACCTTTCCTTTAAAACACATGCGTCATCAATTACAATCTTAAAACTGTAAAAAGTAACACCTAACCAAAAGCCTCAAAGCATTAAGTGTTGAGACATAAATCTCATGTCCCAAGTAATGCTTACCTTCTTCAGTAATATTCAACTACAGGCAAGAGTAGCAATATCCTAAATCCATCAGACTACACGTATCAAAGTCGTTAAAATTATCAGTGCTCTGAAATACTGCCCAACGGCCACCCAGGCTACGCCTCCACCAAGGAGTAAAGCTCCTTGCAAAAACAATTCCTCAGAAAGGGCCAACCAGCCACAGAGCTCAAGAAATGTGAGTGACAGCAAACAACAAAAGAAAGCAAGATCCAGAGGTAAGGTCCCCTTGGGAATAGCTCCTTGCCTTGGGTGGCCTCTCAATTTACTTAGCAGGTAAAGTACCTTCCTGCAAAGTCTCACAGGTGTAAATCAGAGAGGAATATTACCATTATCTACGAGCTATCTTCATCATGAGGCAGGCCATATAACATGACCCAGTAATTCTGTTCTCTTTCGCAAAAGTATCAATCCTAATCTGGAAACTCCAAGAAGTAAAGAATTTCTATTGCTAAGCAGCTGCAGTGTTTAAATTAGCCTCACCATTAACATTTTGTGTTTTATTTCCAGTTTCAACTCTGCTGAATTCAGCTTTTAGTCACTGAATCTTGCGATTCCTTTGTCCACTAAACAAAAGAAACTCCAAATATCTGCTATCTTCTTCCTGTCTGAGTAATTACAGGCCACGATCAAGTCACCCTTTTAACCTTCCCTTTGACAACATACTCGATTGACTAAGTAAACTCAGTCATTGGATGTTTTCCAGTCTTCATTTTAGCAGTCTCTTTTTTTACAACATAAAAAACCCTAAAAAATTTCAACACTGAACCCAGTAGCAATCATCAGTAGGCAACATCCTTTTCCATGTTCAATATTTCAGTTGATATATTTGAAGATTATTTTAGTCCATATCTAAACCAGCATCATACTGGGATACGGTGCTCTGCTACTTATAAGAAAACTTAAGTCTTTCAGTTTGGTGTTCACAGAGGAAAGGGACACAGATATAACTACGAACTACAATGTCAGTTATGTGTTTCTCCCTGTGTGTTATTCCTGGCCAGTGATGGTTTTTATGTTTCAGAAATGGAAACAGATCTGATAAGTTCCATAGGCTATAGAGCATGTAAAATGAGAGAAAAACATTAATTCATTAATGCCAGAAACCAAGATAATTCTACATGCCTGGCAGAAATTATCTCAGGCTAATCTAGACTGATTCCCTGCAATCATTTCTTCACTTTATGTCTGCAGGGTAATCACTTGCTCTGAAAACAACCAGGCAAAAGCTTCTATTGCACCACACCAGAATTTTTGGTGTAAAATGGCAGAAATAGGTTAAGATGGCAGAACTCAGAAACAAGCAGAGACATTCTGTAAAAGTTTCTTAAGTTCCCTCAGCACAAGATATGCATTTTTCACTTATCCAGATTTATTTTTTTTCTGTTTTCCAAATGAACTGAAATTCCTCAGAGAGAGAAAGGCTCCCATGTTTCCCAGCACAGACCACTGGGGTTGACTGAACTGTCACCTGTTCAGAACAGTTGCAGCAATCATCATAATATTAAATAATTAATAATAATAAAGTAATAAAAATGACGACAACTTTATTCCCCTCCCTATTCAGCCACAGCACAATGCTTTAAAATTATTCCATTTTTAAACTCATCTGACTTGGACCAGCATTTCTCCTCCTAACCTTCTGGCCATCTTCCCTAGTGCTCTGACTGCTACAGCACTGTGAGGCTGACCTGTGAAGGTGAACAGGGATGGAGGATATTTTAGAGCACCAGTGTGAATCACTGAGGGCAAACAGCAAACTTGTCACAGATAGGCTGGGGGCAGAATATTATTATTCCTCAAAGGCTGCCGAAAACCTTTCGGATTGCGTTAGTCATCAAACCATCACTGTTACACAACATGGACAGTACGCCCAGGCCTCAAAAACATCACTAGTGACATTGTTCATGTTTTCCATTGCAAGTCATTGCCCAAGTATTGGATTTTTAGTACACCCAGAGACATATACTAAGTGAGCCTGTATCTTAAAATATTCCTACAATCACGGGTTTAATAATGAATTCTTGAGATAATCCCCAAAAGCCATTATTCACACAGATGTTCAAAACATACAGAACAATTAAGGTGAGATTTTCAAAACCACACAGTGCTGGCATAATCCTACTCCTAGTGAAAAGACACCCTGAGAAGTTGTGTTTGAAAATGCCACCTTGCACTATTTAAAACTTGTCATCAGTGGGATAACCTCAGTCAGGTAGACCAGAAACACTTTCAAGTCAAGAGGAAATAAACCCAATATAAACTCATAAGCACTGCATGTTAATCTTGGAACTTACCTGTTGATAGATCTCCAAGCTCATCAGAAGGGGAAAGAGGTGCAATGACTGCTAGTAATAGCTACTGAGTGATGCTTAAACCCAGCAATTGTATTAGGTTTGTGGGTGGGGGTTTAGCTACAGAAAAGAAAGAGGAAAAGAAGGAACCATCACAAAGAGCTATTATACCTGACGGGCTCTACACAAGACAGATGAAATGTGAGCTTCAGTATTCAAAATAGAAAAGGATACAATCATATGTCTGGTTAACTTACAGGAAATAGTTCCAGAGACAATTTTATACTAACTACAGTGATTTGAGCAATTTTTAAAAATAATACCAGCCAATTTCTCTCCATTATACTCTGCTGGCAGAAAATAAAACATTTTTCTTTGAAATGATTGCCTCTGGTTTTGTTAAATCATGCAGCCTGTCAACATGTGGTCACCAGTTTTACATGATCTTTCTGCCTCTCTGGAAAAGAATGAATTTGCAGCCTGATCCCTGATATAAATAAGTAATCTGGCATCAGTTAAAGTTGTTGCTATTACTACAAAAAAGACAGGTAAGCAACTGTAATATTGTAATATGAAAAAACATCCAAGTCAAAATTATATGTTCTGAATTCAAATATGACAGGGTTTTTATTTTTCTTAAATGCTAGTCCTGGCAACTCCTGTCATTGAAGAATTAAGAGCAGGAAAAAAAAAAATATAAGCAGAGTCTAATTCTGTCACCAGATGTGCCTGCCCAACTCCATTGATTTCAAAGGACAACACGAACCCTTAGTGTTAAGTGATTTCATAAGAGTAAATATTTGAAAAACAAAATGAGAAAAAATTGTGGAATCCTTCTTTTGGTACACAATTGTTTCAGCAAGCTCACAGCAGCTGAACAAATTAAATCTCCAACCTTTTGCTGTCGAGTGGGAATCATGTACTAATAATCCTATAACTGTTTGACTGGGATATGTGCTCATCTCAACAATGTGACTAAACGTGTGGAAAAACTGAATGGAGAACAAAACCCCAGAAACATAAAACACATTAAATTTGAATTTAATAAACTTATGTTGAATTAACCTTTATGAGACACTTTGTTTTCACTCAGAGAATTTGCCTATTTAGTGCTCTTTTTACACCAGGGTTTTCAGGTTTGCTGTCTTTTCTAAACTCCTTTGTATACTGGGTATAGCACACCTCACATATCTTTTCATCTCTACTTAGGGATGAAGAGATACACTGAGTCAATCTTTATAATTAAATCATGACTGTTGACAACAGCAGTTGCTGTGATTTCGGCTTATACAGCTATTATTTGTATTCTTAGGAATGCCTACTTCAAAAACACATGATGAGAAAAATCGTGCTCTTAAGAGTAAGGGAGAAAAAGCAGCCGAAGTGTTCCTCACAATGCAGAAGGAGCCAATGTATCTGTGTGATGCTTAATGCCTTCCAGGCACTTGAGGACTTCACTGAGCAACAGGGTTTACTATAGCTTTAATAAGGTGCAAATGGTAATTCCCACTCCGCTAGCCTGCTGACAAGATACTACCGACATGACAAAATGGGATCCTGACTATTGTGCTCATATGACCTGTGGCAGGGGGTACTGAAGATACACCCACGTGTACCGATCCTCCAGTTTGTGACTGTCTCCTGTAGAGAAATCAGAGAACAGGAGTCTCATAATTGCCTCCAGCATCCCTGAAAAGTGACAGCCACAAACAGACCAACGTCAGTGCTAGAATTCCGGCTGGGAAGAAGAAACTTTTTCTACCAAGTAGTTTTTAACCGAAATGCCAAAAACGCTGAACAGCCTTACAGTCTTCTATTAATGGCCAGTATAAAAGAAAGTATTAGCCTGATACGCAAAAGGAATAAACACTGGGAGGAGATTTGCGCAGTAAAAACTAATGACTGTATGACAATAACAGAACAAGTTAAATCAGGGTAGGAGTTTGATTTTCAGGTTACTTCAAGATTAGTTTAGACCTACAGCCTTCAAAAAACTAAGAATTCTTGTGCCAATTTTAAAAGTCTTATTTAAAATATTTTATGAGTTCAGTTTACATTAAAATCTCAAATAAAATAGCATGGATGCTTTGTGTGGCCATCTGCTACTCTCATCAAGTGTCTGTAGTGACGAAAATGAGGATTCTAGTAGTTTTACTGTGGAGATAATTGAAGCCTTTCTAAGAATAATTTCTATTCAGTTCTTTAGAGCCAAATTTTGCCCTTGGATCTGCACTCTATCTTGTAATATTGGAACGTGGTTCTTGTTTGAGCAGTTAATATCAGACTCTGAGTATAAAACATAACCTACTAGCTTTCCTCCTTTTGCAAAGATGATATAATCTGTATTATGCATTTTGACAGGTGCTTTTGGGGAACGCTGAGCATGCTTATATTTTTAAATTCTGCAAATAATGCTGATATCAGAGGCTGACTGTCAGCAAGATGAGTTTCTAATTTCAGTCCTACCACTAATTTCTAGTATATTCAAGAGCAAAACACTAACTTGACCCACAGACTCACAATATTAGCCTGCAGGAAAAGCTATTCTGAGATTTAGCTTATGGAATACGTTTTCAAATCCTCACAGATCCCAAACGTACAAAGTTTATTCATAAAAGTAATCCATTAATTTCGATGAGGTTATACAGGGATCTCTGGAATAAATCAGAATTTATGATTCAGGCCCATGCAGGCAGGTCCAGCCAGTGGGTTAGGTGCCACTGAACTCTGGTCTACCTAAACTGCAGTCCTGAAAACTTATCTATAAAGAAAGCGTGTACCTGATGTTGAAGTGAAGATGTAATCCCTGCACCACATACTTTTAAAACCTAAGTACTTGAATCATCCTCATTGCTATGGGATGCTGCCTCCCACTGCTTTTACTGCAGCTGCTGGAGCAATGCTTGTATGAGCTGGGAATGTTCCAAAAAGCTGCTTTCCTTTCTTTGCCATGACTGCTTATCAGCCTTCTAACTGGCCCTATATCACAGCATACCATACCATATCGTGACACAGAAAACAGTTGCCATTCAGCTTGTCTCTCAGGAAATCTGAGGTGACCTGGTCTTAGGGAGCATCCTCAAGGATGTTTTCCTTCCCAAGCATGGATGAAACAGCCAAAGAAAAGAAAAGGGGCTGGGGG
>NW_009260791.1:6841860-6855621 GCF_000687185.1 Egretta garzetta
GGGGGGGGGGGGGGGGGGGGGGGCTGGAAATTAAAAAAAAAAAAAAAAAAAAGAGAGAGGGAAAATCTGAGAAAAAAAAGTGCATTCAGCTTTCCTATTAAAGACTGAAAAACAGTTGAGGGGTTAGCCCTGGTACCCACATCACCATAGGCCAACTGGGAATTGCTGGTGCATAGTGAGCTCCCAGCAGTCTCAGACTCCAGGGCGCACACATACATTAGGGACGAGGCGCTGAAGCTAGCTCTACCTGTATTAGCTAGTGACTTCTCCATACAACTCTCGGGGGCAGGAGGGGGGGAGTATGGATATATATTTTTTTTTCCTCCCAAAAGAGAACAAAAGCAAAAAGAACCATGCAAAGCAAACAGAACAGATGTAGGAATCTGTTTCAAAGCACAGACTGCATCCCCTTGACTTCTCTGAAATATGTTTAGCCCTTCACTTGAAACAGCTGGACACCAGTGAATATAGATATCATTTAATACACTACTGAAAATGTTATATTTGGGAGCTGTGTACAAGAATAAATAACAAGATCCTAGCTACACAAATGCATTAAACTGGCATAGACTAGCATTACAGCTGAAAGAAATCACTTTCCTCTCAACACTGGTACTGTATTCCCACCCTGCACCATCACCTGCCTTGGGAATAGGTAAGGTTAAAATTACTAAATTATTTTGCCTGAGTTAGCTTACAGGTTCCTTAATCCAGTTTACCACATGGATGTATAAATGCCCATATAAGCGGGGGTGGCACAGAATGAGCAAGAACACATCTCTAAGCGCTACCAGCTTAACATATTCATGAAGGAAAGGCGACGATAGGAGCAAGACTACATACTCAGCTGAAGCTGTCAGAACAATAAGGGTTGCCAGAATGAAACTGCCCACTTGGAGCGTGGCCAAAATTACCGTTCCTTTAGAAATGCTTACTTAGAAGTATGAAAAGTGCTAAACATTAATAAACACAGCCAGTCAATATCTTAAATTCTCCCTCGGTTCCATCTGTAACCTAAGGCCATGCTGGGGCAGTGGTTTGTTTTGGACCTTGGTAGAACTCAACTGTATACTGAAACCACAGACACAGAAGAAAAGAGATTTCAATATAATTGACAGCATATGTTTCTATATCTCTATTCAGTAGCTGATAGAAATAAATAATACATAGCGTGCCAGTGATAACCACGGCAAATATAACGTCAGCCAACTTCCTGAATTGCATTCTAATGGGGTCTTAGAACAGATCTATGCCAGGTTCCTCAGGGCCTTCGTTCACTTGATTTCTTTCCCTTCATAGGGGTCTGTAACAAATACAGCAGAACTCACTTATTAGTTACTTCTGCTTTCCAGGGTCAGAAACAGTTTGTTGTTCAGAAAGCTTTTTTCATACCACGCCAGTCCAACTTTTCTCACTTGAATCCTTGGCTTTTCTTTCTTAAAATATGCAGCAAAGTCTTTGAATTAAACTGAAGTTTGACTAATGCCAAATCCTAGTTAAAAACAGCTAGAGGTTACCTGCAATAACATTTTCATATCGGGCTGTTCAAATACGTAGCCAACTGGGGTCTGTCTGGCCTTATGAACTGTATGTATCCTTTAAGCCGTCAGAGGGAAAGCCAGTTTTTTTATCATATTTTGGGACTCCATGACCTCCTAGGAGAACTGTGGAGCCTTAAATTAATAAAAGCATTATTTTAATCCATGCATTCCAGTACATTTTTCATTTTGTGTTAGAATATAATGAAGCTCATATAAATATTTAACAATATTTTATAGTCAGTACTATTTAACTATTTTATAATAGCAGGTCCAGTTATGATCTCTTATACCTCTTCGCAATTTAGTAAGCCCACTAACTTCAAAGATGCTACTCTTCGTTCTGTCAGAATTATGTTAGAATCCATCTCTATGCAACTTAAGTACAACTTAACCACAAATTATAAAAGCTCAGCCTCAACTCCCCCGTGCAGAGCTTGTCCCCCTTTCAGAGGCAAGCACAGCGTGTTCTGCTCTAGCTCATACCAGACGATAAGATGCCAAAAACCCAGCTGAGGACTGTCATAACATCTGGTTCCCTGCAATACTCAATTTCTCCTAAATGTGCACACCTCCAAGTGAAGCACATCCAGAAATACACAAAGATTTATTTTTTTTTTTCTTAAAGCATGGAACTTCACAATCAAGAAGATTTCAAAAGCTTAGTTTGCAAGAAAATATAGAAATAAGAGTCCTAAATATAGGGATTGTTCTGGACCCCTTTCTCTTCTCTACTCAATCTTTTACTGAAATCAGAAATTTTCTTTTCCTGTCTAAATTTTTTTCTGACTAAAAGTAGTTCGCCAGAGGACAATGTCAGTCTCATCAGATCTTTGTACCACCTCTTTTTTTTCTTTTTCTTTTATTTTTTTTTAGGTGAATAGAGGTGGTATCTTTGGAGACAAACAAAAGCAAAGATCTTATTTTAATCACCCCAGGCCAGATATTGGAGATGCAAGCGAAAAAAGCCACAGCTGAAAGACAGGTGTGATTCACCTCTATGACTTGGCTCTCTAACTACATACATAGAACCCCTCCCTCTATCGGAGTTACATATCAGGCTGTTGGCAAGAGCCTGTTCTATATGTTTAGCAGCCCTCATACATAACAGGAGAATCCCTTTCCAGGGATCACAGAGTACTCCAAATTTCAGGAGATACAAGTTCACCCAACGGACAAGTAACATTCTTCACTATCCTCCTTTCAGTGCCTTTTACTCCCTTTCCCTCAAAACAAATGCATTCTGTGCAAGATATACTCCTCATTACAAACGTTCATTGTCAGGGTAGCTGGCTGCAGTCAGATCGCCTTTCCAGGAGCACTGGCTAACTCTCTTGGCTGTTTTCAGCTCCCAGGAATGGTTCCCATCCTCTCCAGTTGCCTCCCGCTCTTATGTGAGCTCTGCTGTGACCTGCAATCTTCAGTCTGGGTGGGGAGGTCCATTGCCCCCAGAGATACTGTGTTCAAAGACACCACCCTACATTTTGCGCAGAGTGCTCCACACACTTGATCATATGCACAGATTTGGTTCTGCTCTCTCCTATTTTGGGTTCCTATAAAGCTTGAGTTACATACATTTTTTCAGATATGCCCTGCTTTTCTGCTCTCAAATTCCCACCTGGGCTTTGGATAAATGAGGGTGGATATCTGGCCTTTTGACTCTAAGGTCTTCAGACAGGGTAAAGGGAGAGCAATCTCATGGGAAGGGCTTGACTATCTTTGGCAGCAAAGGGTGGAGATTAAGGTCAGCTGGGAGGGGAGGTAAGTTGGGCGATCTCAGAAAAGATGCACCTCTCCCCCTCATCAAGGGCACGTGTCCCCTTTTTGCCTTCCATGCCTTTGCTCCATTTGATTGCTGCCTAGTTGGAGCCTCCTGGCATGCTCCAGCCCTTCATGCTCAGGGACAGCAGGGTAGGAAGCTCAGAGGTAATAGGGAGAAAAGAGGACAATGGAATCAAGTCAGCTGGAGCGCTCATAGGTATGGAACAGAGGGCAAAGCAACATGGGTGTTGTCATAGTAGGCATCTGCTGCAGACCACCTGATCAAGAAAAGGAAGTGGATGGAGCTTGCTTTAGAGAGCTGGAGGAAGCTTCAGAACCACAGCCCTGGTATTCATCAATATGGCTATGGAGCAAATCCTTCCCAAAGCCACTTCCAAGTACATGAAAGACTAAAGGTGACTGGGAAGAGCAAACATGAATTAGCAAGGATAAGAAATGCCTGACAAACTCAGCTGCCTTTCAAGAGATGATGGTTTAAGATGTGTACAGGGAAGGCAATAACATTGTTTATCTTGTCTTTACAAACACCTTCAACATAGTCTCCCAATAGGTCCTTCTAGCCAAACTGGTGAGACACAGATTGGATAAGTGCACGCTAAGGTGGGTAGAAAACTCTCTGAACCACCAGACTCAAAAGGCAGTGATCAGTGGTACAAAGTCCAACTGGCAACTAATTTAATGTCCTTCAGATATAAACATTGGAGCCAATACCAATTAATGTCTTCTTTAACGACCCGGATGATAGGATGAAGTGCACCCTCAGCAAGTTCGTAAACAATACCAAATTGGGGGAGCACCGGAGGTATCCCCTATGTCCTTTCCTCCCTCCTATGTGTTTCACAGATGGACTGATTCTCCCACAATCCTGAGATACTGAACTGGCCTTTGCAGCTGGGCTGCTGCATAATCAGACAGATGCTCTGCCCCTTTACCGTTATCCCACACAGACGCAAAATTTAACCATGGCTCCCTATAATTTGTTTCTCAGCTAGAGAACAGTAGCGTTCAGAACAAAAAGCCATATATGCATCCTTGCTGCACCTTGCTACGGCTTCCAAAGGCTCTGTGATTCGCATGACTCTCCCTTGCTCGGTGAAGGGCTGTCTGCTATACGTCCATAGTGAAGGGAGAGGTGAACACCTCGTGACCCCGTTTAGATTAATCCTTCCCACCTCCTAACCTTGGATTAGGGGCATACCCTTCCCTCATTACTAGCACTTTAAATTAAAAAGAGATAAGGCAAGAGATAAGACATGTTAGAATATGCCACTGTCATAGAAAGCGAATACAGTAACTATAAAATCAAGCAATAGTTAGTGATTCTGTGAATAGTGTATTTTCCATTCTTTCACAATACGTGATTAGTAGTGATAATTTCAGAGCTCCAATTCGCCACTAATTCAAAAGCTACATTTTACAACAGTAAAAAGCAGAGGCCATATGAGTAAGCTTTGCAGATGGTCCAAAAAAGTTATTTAATTCTTCATCAGCTAGTAATAAACAGCTGCATTCTTGTGTCTTTTCTGCTTTTGTTTTATGTGTCACAATGTATAAGCTTATTTCTCGAAAAACTGAGAACATACAGAATATTCAAAATACATTGTACTGAGAATGTTACTTAATTGGAGCTAATGCAAAATGGCAAAAGAAGACTTACAAAAGTGTGAAAGACTAGAGGCTGCAACACAAAATTGAAAGAATTTGCAGTCTTTTACAGCTCAATTTCTCATTACTTGAATGAAAAAATAAGAAAAGGCTTAAAAGAAAAAAAGGGGGGAAAAAGAGAAAGTTTCCATATTCAGTCCAACCTGAATTCTAACATGGCTCTTTGATCACATCCTACAGATGTTCTTTGAATTATTTTATAGACATCCCCAAGTCGGCGCTTTGCAAAAAACCAAACCAAGCCTTCCCTACCCCCAAAACCCTGATATGAGAACGTAAGCATGGATATGCTTTAAGAGTTAGAGTAGTTATATCATTAGATCTTTACTAAGGTCCTTTTTCCCCCTTGCCCCCAGACCCTGTGTAATTGTAGCTTAGCCTACATTGGCAAAAGAAGAAAAAATTTAAGTTACATTACATTTGTTCCCTAAATGGAATAAACTATTAGACCTTTAATCTAGTACTCTTTCATTTCCTTTCCAGTTTTTCTGGCTGTGAGTTTATTATTTTTTTTCCACAGTTTTAGCAAATACACTTACTCCAGCAGGAGATACACCAGCAAATTTTTGGTTGTTCAAAGCATGACCAGCCAAACATCGGATACCACTCCATCCCTGTTATTTCATTTAAAAGTAATTACTTTTTTCTTCAAACACAAAAGGATGATTTAGTAAAATGGTCACAAAATCAATAGCAATGGTCATAGAGCAATATCAAACACTGACTTAGAATATTATAAGCTATGCATAGGTAAAATTTTATTATCTGAAAAATGGAAGGTTTAAAGTAAGTTTTAACAGTTTCTAGAACTATTCACTTTTACAGATCGTCAAAGCATGCATTTGAAACTATAGCTTGATGAAATATGAAAAGGTAGGAGAAAATGTGTGCAATCTACTTAGCACCGTGACTTTTAAAAAACATTCAGCAAGTTAAAATCTCAATGCGCTGCAGTTGCCACCATTACTAAAATGTGTAAGTATTTCTATTCACCTGCAAATCCGCATTTTTGGCTAGTTAACCAGCAGTTGAATTCACAGCTGGCAGTTAGGCAAACAATTACCTAATCTGCATGAGAACTGCTGAAGTTTAAACATTTGGATCTAGAGAGTACATTTCACTATTGCTATAAAGAATTACATGGTCAGATTCTTTACTACTCACATTTTTAGCACAACCAGGCTGTTTTTTCTCTCCTTTTACTGAGAAGGCAGGTCTTTGATTCTGAACTATTTCAGTGAAATGGATTCTAACTAAACAGAAAATCTAATTTTATTGAATTATACCATATCTCATTTCCATTTTCATAGGACTGTGAAAAATATAGGATCTTATTTTACCTTTGATTCTTTGTTAGCATTTTTTAAAGCAGTGATCCTCAGAAAATAGTTAACACAAAACAATTAATCTGCAAAAGAACTGATACTTCAATCTTCCAAACACTTTTTATTTGAGTGGGAGAAAAACTGATTGATTATTCTCATCTTGATATGCATAGATGCAAAGTATGTCCTTCTCCCTGGAGCATGCATTGGCATCTGAAGCAGAACATGTGGAGGCAACAGCTTTTCAGGCATCAGAAATGACAGAAGCAGGAGCACAGGTAGACTCTTTGGATACAGTTCTTTGACCCATATTCAATTAATCCATGAGGTTCCTGTGCTTTACCCAACATTAGAGGCCGCACAGAAACTGCATTAGAGTTCACAATAGTCTTATGCGGTTTCTTCCCTTTAGAAAAGCATTTGAAAAAGACCATTTTCACATTTACAGAAAACTGTAACAAGACACTGCATTCCGAATAATCCACCAAGGCTTTGTCTCCGCAGCAAGCAGAGGTGCGAATGCGCGAGAGCAGGCAGACCAAAGCTCGCTGTGGTATGAATGATGGTGAAGCTGCCGATCGCGGTCCCAGCGCGCGCGCTGCAGAGAGGCAGCCAGCAGGGCTATTTGCATATCTGGGCACTTAGCATGCACCGAAATCCACGCTGCTACACCTTGACTGCTTTTGGTTGAAGCTAGACTGGGTATGCCTACGGATGCTCCGGTCACACCTCGTAACGGCAGACTAGAAGTAGCCCGTGGCAAGTAACTAGGAAATATTTTTTTCTTTAGGCAACAGTTTACCAGCAAAATAAGTGTGCGTGCCTGTGTATTTGCACAAACATACACATATACACATACAAACTTTCCTACACATACACATATGTAGCAGGTTTCTTTGCTTTTAGTTTAGAAAGAAAAAACCCACACTGGATTATTTAGTTTTGAAGAGGGGTCGTAAGGAACGCCTTGGATGCTTGCTTGCTGCACGCCGTTTGAAAAATAACTATGCAGGAGCGTATTATAAAGCAACTCACATAGAGAAAGTAAAACACCACCTGCTCACGGCCATTCTTATGATTCCCAGGCACTCAGATTATGGAATCTTCAGGTGTCAAAATACATTTGTGTCAATCAGGGCTTGACTGATTTACGCCAAGAATTCAAAGACTACAGTCAACAGAAGTTTTCCCAGTTATTTCTGTAGTCTTTGAATGAAATCAACAATGGGGTTTATGGGACATCATCTCTATCAGCTGCATATAGAAAAAACATGAAGCAAACAATACGCACACAGCTTTGTGGCACTTACGTGTGCCTATTCTCCCCCCCCCCCCCACCCAAAACCCACGTTTCAATAAAATAATCATCAGGATCTCTGCAAATTCAGCTCAAAATAAGATCGATGGCCTAATCTTTTGAATGCTACAGCTTGTGCAACCACAAACTTTAGACACAACTAATCATAATGATTTTATGTTTACTTAGAAAAAGAAAAAGTTCTCCTGAAGTTCCAGACTTCCAGAAAGTAAAAGCTCTGAGTCACATAACATAGTACAGATTAGTTCTATGTTGATGATTCTTAAGCAAAAACCAGAACTGGGTCCTTTCTAACATATTGGAAAGTACCGAGCAGTAGTTCCTTTCCATTCACTATAAAAAATGTCAAAAATAATATTGGGTTATAAGCAGCAGTTATGATGCAACAAAAAAGAAATTAAATTTGCAGGTTTATGCCCTCCATCCTGCCTCCCTTGAGCGGATGCATTGCCTGTGGGCTTGATTCCATAGGATGTTTAAATACATAAATAAATATATAAATAATTATAAGTTAATAAGCAGTGTCACTGAGGTCAATGAAATTATTTATGTTTAACATTATGTACATGTCTAAAGTGCTTTTCTGGACCACAGCCCATATTAACTTCCATTTTATACAAAAATAGTGAACAATTTAATAAAATAGAAGGCACCATCTTAAGGGATATTGTGAATCACGCTAACGTTCTTCTGGCTTTGATATGTATCTCTGAATTTATAAATGTACTCAGAGACTTATTGGGATCCTGTGCAGGAACAGTACACTTCAGACACATAGTGTATTGGCAGCATACAATAATCTGTATAGAATATAGAGGAAATGATAGAGAACCTGGAGCACCAGCTCAGTGTTTCAGTGCCTTTAAGTACTACAACCAGCATCATTCACACAGCAAACATTTTTAGATCTCTTCAAGAGACTCGAACTCTTATTTTGGTGAGCATTTTTGAAAAAGATTAAGGAAAGAATAATCAGGTGAAAAGTCCCATAAACAGAAGAGAAACCAAAGAACGTAGAATGCTATGAATAATCTCCCAACAATCTCAAACTGATTGCAATAGGATTTAGCAATGTACATAAAATCAATCTAATACACAAATGTTTCAAAATAATCTTCAGATATGTGCTGCTTTCAGCTGGTATAGAGTTAATTCTCTTCACAGTAGCCAGTATGGGGCTATGTTTTAGATTTGTGATGAAAACAGCATTGATAACACAGGGATGCTTTTGCTACTGCTGAGCAGTGCCGGCACAGGGTCAAGGCCTTTTCTGCTCCTCACCCCACCCGACCAGCAAGGAGGCGGGGGGGGCACAAGAAGCTGGGAGGGGACACAGTCGGGACAGCTGATCCCAACGGACCAAAGGGATAGTCCCAACCATATGATGTCATGCTCAGCATATAAAGCTGGGGGAAGAAGAAGGAAGGGGGGGACGTTTGGAGTGATAGCATTTGTCTTCTCAAGTCACCATTACACGCAATGGAGCCCTGCTTTCCTGGGGATCGCTGAGTACCTGTCTGCTGATGGGAAGCAGTGAATGAATTCCTTGCTTTGCTTTGGCTTTCCCTATTAAACTGTCTTTATCTCAACCCATGAGTCTTCTCACTTTTACCCTTCTGGTTCTCTCCCTCATCCCACTGGGGGGGAGTGAGCAAGTGGCTGGGTGGTGCTTAGTTGCTGGCTAGGGTTAAACCACAACAAGATTATATATAAACTGTGACTAAAATAAAATTCTCCTCCCATTTCTGATGTTAAGAATATCTTGGAAGATGTTCCATCTTTCAGAACTGCTGATCTTGCTACTTTTATTTGAAAACTTACGTATTAAGGATTTGGTTCTTTTAAGTCACAATGTGCAATTAAATAGGGCTATTTTGTTATTTATGCTAAACTGCATTTCACAGAACCTGGCTTTTGGATATTAACTTCTAATTAATAATAATAGAAATACCCTTTTAAATGTTAATACCTTTCAAAATACTTTTTTCATAGTATTTTTAATTTTCCGAAGACTCTGAATCCTCACTTTCCTTCTTTAATTTGTTATGTGATAAACTGTGAAGAAGCAACAATTATTACCATTTATATTTAGAATAACATAAAATTGAAAGTCTAAGATTTATGAGTTTTAATATAATAAGTAATTTAGGAACTGTGGGATCGTTTTGTTAGCTTCTTTCTGTGGAACTTCCATTTATGACTTTTCTGTACTGAAGCAAAAGTTTCCTCCAGTTAAGTTTCATTTGAGAAGCAAAACATTACCTCCAGGTTATGCTTTTGCAAAAGGAAAATATTTTCCCTTACACTTTACAGTACAGTAAAAGTAGAGAAGCAGAAAATCATGCTCTATATTTTATGACTATTTCAGAAAAAGGACCCTTAAAGAAAAAAGGTAGGAAAAAATAAAAATACTGTTTGAGAATAGCATCTTTTAAACTCATAGCCTTGTATTTATTAACTTTGATAATCCTTATATTTCCTACCATTCTGTTATTGTTCTAAGACAATATGAAAAATAGTGCCCAGGAATATCAGTGTCCATAAGAAATGAAGCATTTTCTAAAGACGGCAAGAAGCAAAGGGGAGGAGCCTGCCTAGCTCTTCAATATAGCAGATTTAATAAGTGATATGCTGGGAACAAAATTTCCAGAATGGAGTTCTCAGTGGGGGAAGAACTAAACATTATCAGCCAACTGAAAACAAAACTAGGACAGGAAAGACCAGAGGAAAAAGCATTAGTTCTGAGAAAAGCATCTGAAGAAGCCAAAGAGCAAGAAGTGCCTAGGCTGTGGACAAAAGGATAAAAGACATCAGATGTGGATAAAATCAAAAACAAACACAAGAAGTAAAATTTATGCTTTCAAGAGGGAAAAAGCAATAATTATGTTGAACATACTAAAATACTGTTTAGTGTTCAATGTTCACTGCCTCCACAGTGTTACTCCTCCATGTATGCAATCTCCCTAGCTGTCAAAAAATGATGCTTGAAAGATTTCGTGTTGCATGTCACCTTTAAATCTGCCCTAGATAAGGAAAGCCTCTGTGCTGGGCTCCTCAACACTTGAAGTGATGAGAGCCCTCCTGAAGACCTAGGCAGAGCCAACAGTCATGGGGAAAGACTGAAGAAGAAAGGGGGGTGGGGGGAAGCATCAGTGCTCTTTAATAAGGAGGCTGGAGAAGAGAAGAGGGAACCAAAAAAAAAAAAAAAAAAAAAAACAGAATCATAAACCACAATCCAATACATGCATGGACAGGATGGGAGAGATGTTTGTGATTTTATCATGACAGGCCCAAGTTGACTGTGGGGCTTTTGGACCATAGACAGCCCCTTGAAAAATCCTCATGCCTCAGGTGCACATCTGAATTTTGCCCGTAAATTGTTATTATTTTCAGTACCCAGTGAAACATTTTAAAATAAGTCCACAGAACCAACATTCTTATAGACAAGATTGGGAAAACTCCCTGAATCCTTTGTGCTTAATCAGTTTGGCAGAGTGACATTTGGAAAAAACAAAATCTAGAACTATTACACATGTTTTGAGAATTGAGGGTGTTATAATAAAGTAAATGATGAAACACTGTGAAACACTTTCTTCAGTCACCCATTTAGCACCATCAGAGACAATGCTGTCTATGCCACGTCTGCCAAATTAGAAAGGAGAGTTGACAAACACCTGACTTCTATAAATTCATGAAATGAAAAAGAACAAACTGATGAGAGGATAAAACCATACTAAATATATACAAACTCAATGGCCTCTGAACATCATTGTTGGTAAAATCATATACTGTAATTATTTCTCTGAAGTCAGTGTGACACCACAGAGTGCTAAATATTCATTCTTTGGAATAAATATGAATTTAGAACTATTAATCTTTTTTCAAACAGCTGACATGCTGCATAAACAGAAAGTATATATGTTTTTTTTAAAGTAAACAATACAATAAGTAAAGTGATTTATTATGCAATTTATCTCTTTCCATCTCTGTGCTGTTCATAATTCAGATCCACACAGGGCAGTTCATATACCATTAATATTTCCCAGATGTGTTTGACTTTAAGGCTATGATCATTTTAAATGTTTTAAAATGTATGCCATTTATCATTAGTGTTATGGTGGTGTCATTCGCATTATTATAGTTAAGGTTGTGTCAGCAATTCTATAGCCCTTATTTTCAGGGGTTCAGAACTTGGCAGTAAGAAGTGGCTACAGGCTGAAACCTGGCATAAAGCATCCTGGCTTGGAAGCAATTAAATTTCTTTCTGAAAAAAGCCAACAAAGGATTTATTCTTGAAATTCTGCAAAAGAGAAAGAAACGCGTTCATGGTTTTAAGATACGAAGTTCTGCTGGCAGATCTTAGAACTTGCTTTGCGCAGAAATGAATAAAGGCAAAAGAACGTCCTGTGGGAGGTGGAGAGTGCTGGTGAGGTGGGGAGAGTAGAGACAAACAACTACTCCTTGGAGCAACTCAGCTCTGAGTGTTTTAAACAATCAAACAAATACAGCAGGGCACCTCAGCAACATCTGTAGCACCTGGAAATTCAAGTATACATTTTGCACCTGACTTTAAATACCAGAATGGAGCATTTCCAGAAGTGCATTAACCTAAAAGCGTTCTTCCCACATGGCAATATCAGCATAAGCCTCAATTTAAATGATCGGGTTTTATTTGCAACTTCACTGACCTCCCAGTTCTGATTGGTTTATCTTAACTAAACTGGGATTGGAGTCACACAGAATTACTGCACCATGCAGCTAACGTTCACACAAGAAATCCTGACAACTATTTCCAGATCTTTATGCTGCTCTGAAACTCTTTTGAGTAGATACATTCTGCAGGAAATGTATGTTAGACTCTTGCTGAAACCAAGTTGGTAGCAGAGGAATACAGAATATCGAAAACCCTACCCTGTAGTGCTGGTCAATCATCTTCCCAGTCTGAAATTATAGTTTGCCCCTGTTCCTGTCACAGCCCGGAATTTGCTTCTACTGTCTAACAAGGATAGGAACATAGGTAAACATCCTGTATGTCTGTAGATCCATCACGAAAATTGTTTGCAGGTAAGCACTAAAACTATTAAAATTTGCCAGGTCCACAATGAGGAAGGTTGGACTACTTAGAAGTGCCATTTATTTCTTTTCCTGACCACCACCAACTCCCATACTGTAGAATTTAAGATTTTGTGAGCAAATGCTACTGCCAGTTCCTCGGAATTTCAGAATTGTCAGCTATTTGTCTGGGTTTATTTCTTCTGCCAGCTGGACCACAGAGCAAGAATAGAGTACTTCAAATCCTGCTTTCAGAATCCCCATTCCTCAAAAAGCACCCACATATCCCTTCTTTCCGAACACAGCTCTTGTAAAATCACAAGTTCAGGGCCCAGACCCAGAGGAATCACTTGCTTCTTCCCACCAGAATCAACTACTTCATCTTCTTTCTATCCTCACACAGGTATTCAGCAGATCTCCCCACTCCCAAAACTCGTAATTTTTATTCTTCCCTACCATGATTTTATAGAATCATAGAATTAATTTCCTTTGCCTTCCTATTCACTCTGACGTGACCCCTTCCATGTACATCAATAGGAATCATGCCCCAGTGTCTTCTCTAAAAATCAATTGTAATGAGGCTATGCCACCTGAAAAAGTAAGTTGCTAACACCCTACCGCTTCTTGCAGGACCTCTGCTATTGCTGTCCCCCTACCTCCACGCCAGAAAAGCCTGCTGTTGCTGTGCTCCTCTTCTTTCACCTCTGCTATACTAGCTACAAGGAAACTGGCTTCCAATTTCTCTTGTTAAGACTGCATGACTCTACCCTACTAATATGTCACTATTTATTCCTCTTCTGTAACCAGAGCAGCACCCTGGAAGACATTTTGCTTTTCACTTACTATCTCAGCAAGAAAAAAAGAAATTTAAAAAATTATTTGTCAGAACTAAGTATTAACTGGCTGAACGACAGGGCTTAGAGGGTTCTGATTGGTGGGGCAGAATCAGTTTGGAGGCCGGTAGCTAGTGGGGTTCCCCAGGGCTCAGTACTCAGCCCAGTCTTGTTCAATTTATTCATCAACAACCTGGACGAGTGGACAGAGTGTACCATCAGCAAGACATAAAACTGGAGGAGTGGCT
>NW_009260791.1:6855732-6864739 GCF_000687185.1 Egretta garzetta
GAGGGAGGTTATCCTCCCCCTCTACTCTGCCCTGGTGAGACCCCACCTGGAGTACTGTGTCCAGTTCTGGGCTCTCCCTTCAAGAAAGATGAGGAACTCCTAGAGAGAGTTCAGAGGAGAGCAACTAGGATGATAAAGGGACTGGAGCATCTCCCCTATGAGCAAAGGCTGAGAGAGTTGGGCTTGTTCAGCCTGAAGAAGAGAAGACTGAGAGGGGACCTCATCAACACGTACAAATATCTGAAGGGTGGATGTCACAAGGACGGAGCCAGACCCTTCTCAGTGGTGCCCAGCGACAGGACAAGAGGCAATGGGCACAAACTGAAGCATAAGAGGTTTCAGTTGAATATGAGGAAAAACTTCTTTACTCTGAGGGTGACTGAGCACTGGAACAGGCTGCCCAGGGGGGTTGTGGAGTCTCCTTCTCTGGAGATATTCAAAGCCTGCCTGGATGAAGTCCTGTGTAAGATGCTCTAGGTGAACCTGCTTTAGCAGGAGGGTTGGACTAGATGATCTCCCGAGGTTCCTTCCAACCCTTGCCATTCTGTGATTCTGTGATCAATTCCTGACCAAATACAACAGTTGTTCTTAGTAGAGCCATCTTATCAGGGACACAGACCGAATGTCTCTGCTCAGGAAGGCTGAATGTTTCTGGTCAGGACACAAAAACTTCTTGTTACCCTTCCCATCAAGTAACCTCTCCCCAGCCAGTCAAGTTATTTAAGACTTTTTACCTCTTGCGTCCTGTATTGTTGCAAGATACAAAACTTTAACAAAAAAAGGCAATCTAGACTTTTCAAGCAATGCTGGGAAACAGGCTTTATGGCTCATTGTACCACTCCTGTATAAACAGCCAGGGAAAGAATATGTTACTCAGCTACCTGGTAAAATATGCTTGAATAATAACTGATTATCAAATATTTTACTTGTAGATTCTCCTTATATTCCACCAGAGGGCTACAGAACTCCCGAAATACTGAAAAACAAAGTTTCCAAACTTTCCAAAGTAAACTATGTTCTGTAATTCATTACAAATTTGCTATGAGCATAGTTTTCAACAGATCTTTAGAGATAAGTCAAAAAAAAAAAAAATCAGCAGAGCTTTTTATCACTTTGCAATTGGCAAACACATTTTCAGAATAAAATCTGAGACAGGGCAGGTTTAAGTATGTTTTCAATATGCCTGGAGCATTGTCCACGGGTCACGTTTCCATTTCTGTCTTCAGAAAAATGAAGAAAATCCCTCCTACTTTTTATTTTTCACCTACTTTGCACATCCACCACACAGAGCTGCACCACGCACTTTATCCAAGTTTAAAAGGTTCCATTTACTTGCCATTATTTTTCTCCTTTATGAAAAATTTTTGCTTTTCACTCTACAATTATAACGCCCTACTGCTTCTGGATACACACCATTCACCCGCCCCTGATAACCAGTGCTCCTACTTGTTACATCATGCATTGGAATAAGAAACCATGACACGTGCAGAAATTAAGTTTAAAAGGAGAGCACAAATGGGAAACAAATGTGCATATTAGATAAATAATGACATATAAAAAGTTCTCAAGGAAAATAATTAGGTCATGAGTGAATTTTTCAACAAAGCTTCATCCATGCTACTGATTTTCCTTTTGTAGAACTGGACTTAACTTTCATCAGCTCGCATCAAATTAAATTGACAGTCACATAGAACTTATTGAGATCTTCAATTCAAGTTATGCCCAAACTTAATCCTAGGTAAGGAGAGTGACAGTAAAAGAAGAATTGATCCTTAATCTCCACCTAGCAATATGTTCAGAGCAATGAATAGCAATCAGTTTAATCTCTTTTCCTTGTATACAACGCACTGGACATTTTATTTTTATTTTACATGCTACATAGTATTAACTTTTTTTTCCCCTCACATTATAAATATGACAATCTACACCATTCATGCTGTCAGCTATGAAATAGTAAGATATATCTCTTCATTCCATACACAAAGGGAAGTTAAATTTATGAATCCAGCAGTAAGGCTGGTCATTCTTTCATACTATTTTTCCCTTTCAAATTGTTAAAGAGCCTGAACACCAGCTTAAAGCAAACATGCCTCCTAGATAAACGCAGTCTAAACAAAATACTTTTCCTCTTGTAATAGCAACGTTTACAAGTAGTAAAAGCCCAGAGAAGCAAGGATTGGGTTTCTTTCAAATGCAAAGAGAAGAAACAATTGTACAATTTGATTGACATAAGAAAACAATTTAAAGATATTGTATTTTTTCCAGAGTCTACTGCTATGTTTGCCAAACTATAAAAGGTCTGATAAAGTCTGCAGATTATAAAATATATTGCCTGTTGTATTTATGTTGCACTTGCTTTCAATACTACAGTTCAAAGGCAAATAGAACTGCATAGCTCCATGTATTAGCCCTAAAGCTACTATAAGCTACAACCGGTTGCTCTGGAAGCAATGGAACAAACTCTCTGTGGTCACCATAGAAATCCTATGGAATGTAGTTTCCTGCTGGTTTGCAATGGCATGTTGGAATAACTATAATGTAGCCATAGCCTTAAACATTATAAACGGTGCATCAAAACCATACGTGTTCTAATATACTTTCAGATAGAGGATTTTTCCTTTCCTTGCAGAATTAAGCTTCCTACTAAAATTATATTTACATATTACATATAAAAGTAATTCTACTTACATATACTATATCATCACGTGTGTTAGATTACATATAACATTCTGTCCTATGACTAAAGAGATAAGAAGACTGCTCTCCACTTCCCCTCCTGCCAGCTTCCATTGTAGCCTATATCTTTCAATGGTACCCCAATTATATAAACCACAAAGCTCATGAAGGAAAACACACTCATATTTGGACAAGAAATGAGAGAGAGTATCTATTCTGGCAGCCTGTGCTATGTTCTGTCTTCCCAGGTTGAACACAATTTCACTAACAAGTTTAACTCTCATGACTTCCAAACTGAAAAGGTTAATAAGTCGCTGGATTGATTTATGAGACCTGATAGAGAAATCAACTTTTGTTTCTATTTACTTCTTATTCATCATAAGCCAACTTTCTTTTTAGACAAACTAGAAGAAAAATTCTTATGTCAACTCTTGTTTTGTAATGTCAGAAAGAATTGGGCAATATTTACTTTATTTCCACTCATGAAATTCCATGCCACCCATGCAAGGAAAGATTGGAGGCCTTTTTAAAGCTGCTTTTGTTATCACCCAATTTTGGAGCCTACGTAGAGAGAGAATTGTCCTGGTCTCTGGTTCTATCAGCAAAGAGGTGCACAACCTCTTAGTGGAGCAAATGATAAGTCCCAAATTCCACCACATAAAATCAGTGGGATTATACAATCAAGAAAAAATGTGTCCCATCAGACATGCACTTAAAGAAAAAAATCCCAGTGCTATCACAGGGCACAGTTAATAACTTAAAATGAATAGGATAATTGGGCAATACTGAACAACTTAATCTACATTACTAAAAAAAAAAATTTCAGACTATTTCTCTGATTTGTGTCTAGACTTGTTCCATTGAAGTCAAGTGTTAAAAGAATAATTCAATTGTGAGTGGAATTAGGTAATAATGCAGTTAAGAAGATTCACTTCAGACATTGTTTATTTATATATTTGTTAACTTTGCAATACTATAAGCCATTGAGGAGACCTTCCTTATATACATTCTCCAGGTGTCTTACACAATTTGTTTCTCAAATACAATAGTGCTGTCGGCTTTAGAAGGTGACAGGTTGGGGTGGGCTTTTGGAGGTTTTCTTTTGGCTTGGTTTGTGTTTTATTTTGTTTTTTAAACTCAAAACCAAAGGTGGGATTCACTATGTTGAATCACCTATGTTGATGCATTCTGAATCACCTGATGAGTATTGAAAGGAAACAGTATAGCGTAAGAAAACTGCAGGATCGGTTTACACAGGATATGAGCTTTAAAAGTCATAAATTAGAGAACACACAGATGACTTAAGTGCTAGATTAAAACCTTTACCGTCAAATCTTATCATCGCTTTGAACTGTTTGACTGCGCAAAGTCAGAGAACCTCTTTCTAAAAGAATCCTGTCACTTCTTTCCTCCTCATAAGCTCTGCCAGTTTCCCAATGCTCTTTTGACAGTATAATCAGTCAATTCAATCAGAGAAATTCTATAGTACAATGGTAATTTTCTCACACTTTTTTTTCCTCCCTTTACACTGTCAATTCAAACCACCTGCTGTAAGCATTGATGTGGAACAGCTTAGTATTAGCTCTGAAATTAGTACCAGTCCCCAGTTAAATACCTGGCACATTCAGTGTGGGACAGACACTGTTAATGGCACATAAACCCATCAGGTGCAATTGGTGCATTACTTGAGCAAGTCTCTTTCCAAGCCATTCAGAGAGCACCTTGCTGGTATCACTGCACTAGACTTAAAAAATCAGCCGGAAAGGAATAATTTGGAGGAGGGGGAGAACAACAGAACCACAGAACCTATGGCTTAAAAAGGGAATTTCCATGAATATTCTGTTAAATACATTAGGTGGCTTCCTATGGCAACATTTTATTTATTAAAATATATGAGCAATTGCTTTAAAAATACATTTTAAGGTACAAAGCATACAAAATTAATTGTGCACTGTTTTCAATTAGCAGAACCAAATACGATTCCTGACACTATATAAAATTTCGTTTCTTAAATACTAACGTGGGGCTTCAACTATATGTACTAACTTCCATCACTTAAGCATATAAAAAAAGGCTATTAAGTCCAATATCTCACAAATCCATCAGTTCTCCTGGCCTATTTAGCTCAGCAGGTAGGTCCATGTGCATGAGTCAGTCAGCAATGATGAAAGGCATTTACTATAGACTCCTCACAGGGTCGTCAATGGACAACCTGTACAAGATTTATGCTTTAAATAATAAATGAACTAAACACCTTGAAGTAATTGGCTGTGTGAAGCCTCACACTAGGCCAGATAGCTTGTCTGTACAAAGTAAAATAAGATTAAATAATAAATGAATGGTGCAGAGGTTTTCTAACCAAACTAATTCTACATGATTTTTTTAAGTGCAAGTTGTTCATGAGTTGAGATGCTCTCATGATTTCATGCTCGTGTCATGGGGCCAGTTTCGTTCTTTGTCAACAGTAACTATCTCAGAGGTCTGTGTTCTTTTTGGCGATGATGGTAGGAACTCTGTGCTCTCCTTCCCTCTGCAAGATAATGCAAACAGCCTACACAATAATGTAACCATGTCAGGAGTTCATCAAATGCTCATTCTCCGTTTCAATTTTGTAAAGAATCAACACATCAAGATTTTGACCACACAGGTAGCAAACCTCTAGAAAACTGGCATCAATTCATTGATTCATTCACAAATATAACATGCGAACTCTTCACTGATGGGATTATACTGGTAACACAGTCATAGGATTTACACACAGTAGTTATAATGTAGGGATTCACATTCAACATTTTTTCTTTAATGCTGGCAAGAATTTCCAAAACATCTTCCAGCTGCAAACTAACATTCCAGCTGACAGCCTTGTGCAGAAATTCTCCCTCTTAAATATGACGCTGCAGGCCATCTCGCTCCCAGTTCACAATCACATAAATCCCTGTTAAAACTACAGCTTTATTATCCATATGAGTACCAGTGTAAAGTATTTAAATTCGCTTGAAAAGCCTCTTTTAATACGATCAAGCAGTCTAAAACTAGTTGGAGACACCAATGAGACCAGTGGGTCACAGGCAGACCACAGCAGATTTATTTTCTAAAACAAAGCAAATTAATTTCATTTTGTTGCTAGACGCAGAGCTCGCTACAAACAAAGGCAGATACTAGGCATTCCAGGGAAAAGAAATACCTTGAAAGGAAGAAAGTGGGAATATATTTAAAGGGTTTATAGGCCAGTTCTCAGCTGATGTAAAGCACCTTAGCTCTAGTAATCTAAATAGACTTTCCTAGATGTACAGAAAACAAAGGTCTTGCCCTTTACTTTTAGGGAGGCTACCTTCACTACGACAGATACAGGGCACAATTTATCAAAACATTTCATATTTCTGGATTAAACTTTTGTCAAGTCTCAAAAATGCCTGAATCTTAAGACTTATGGATCCTCTAAACATATGCAAATGGCTTCTATTAAGAACACTGAATTAGAGGAGAGGTCCTGCAGTTCTGGTAGGCTCACATCCTCCCTCACTCCTCACATTTTCTATACGAGGTTGATTGATGTATCTCTCATGGAACACCCAAACACTGTAAAGCAGCAGTTCCAAGGGTTTCTTACAACCCACCTCTGGGGTCAGCACCCCACATTCAGGAGCTGCTGCTCTGGAGCAGAACAGAAGTAGTCTAGAATTCTACTACAATGATATAAATAACAATAATACAAAGAGGAAAAAATGGAACAAAAAAATGTATCGTGTTTAAATAGGGAATACAAAACTTAACAAACAAAAAAAATTAATTGTTTCAAAGAACCGTAATGAAATGTTAACAGTACTTCTTTAAAACACACAAGCAGCATTTAAGCAGCCGATAATCTAAAGTCCCTGTGACCTTGGCAGCCTTACAGGGGTAATCTTCACATAAGATGAATTATTCTTGAACAATTGGCCTAATGTGTTAGGCACAAGCATACTGTCCTTCAATATTAGGCATGCTTGTCTTTCCACATCCTTATTTCTAAACAAACGTATTTATTAAGGACAAAGCAGAGGATGAAAAGGAAAAAAAAAAAAAAAAAAAAAAACACCAGAAAAAAAAGAAAGAAAGAGAGAGAGAAATAAAAGATTACATTCTATGCAAATATGCACCACAATACGAGAGCAAACAAATTTATTATAGTCCACAGAGCTGAAATTATTTGTCAGAATAGACTTTCTCAAATATTTCAGAGCACAGAATAACTCCCAGCAAGCCCTGCTCATAGAAGATTTAATGCATCTAAGCTTCTGAGAAAAAACTTTCAGGGAAATCAGTAGGTAAAGAATGAACAAGTCAAGCTTGTTAGTGACCCAATGTATCCCACAAACACACTGACACACCAGTGACTATAAAGCAAATTCTCTCACATTCCTTAAGGGGACCAGCGCTTTGCCATCCATCTTCCCGTGTTGGGTTCATTCATACACTGGTCTCTTGCCTACCAACAGAGTAACAATTTGGGCCAGACATCAGCAGAGACAGTCAAGCGTTCTCCATGATGTGAAGAGGGAGCCAAGCAAGTTTGTAAGAAAGATTATGATTGTGTCTGACAGCAGAGATCTGTGCTCAGAAGTACATACCCTTTGTTGTTTGGGGTTTTTCTCCCAAACCTATTTCTTAGATACATTTAGAGATCAAAGTACTTTGAAAAGGATCCATATCTCTACAAATTGGACCTAGACCAAGACACATCATTACTGGGATGAGTGGAAGTACCTATATATCTGTTTAAACAAAATAACCAGAGGACCTCCCATGTAAAACTCTTTGCAAATATTAAGAAATATGTGCCACAAGACTGAGGCATAAAAAGATGGAAATCTGGAAGGCACCTAGAATCAGAACTGCCTTCCTTCAGCTCCATGCAAATCTTGAGAGCTTCTAAACAATAGAGACTGTTCAGTTCCCACAGGCTCCCCAGACCTCTACAATTCTGCTTCTGTTCATGCCCCAAACGTCCTCACTCTCACCCAAGCAAGGTAAGGGCACAATCATTATGCAGCTACCTGACACCTATCTCTATAACAAGCCCTGAGATCTGATGTGTCCTCAGATCCTGCCTACATCATGTCTCTGTGGCTAAGGTTTGCGCAAAATACCACCGCAGTTATGACTATCCAAAACCAGAACCTAGAAGAGAACATCTGCTTCTATTCACACAGCAGCTTATTGTTTAGAACGGTCATGAAAAATAGAGATAGCAGGTTCAATTTTCCCCCCTGACCGAGGGATCAAACCCTAAGGGCCCACACTAACCATCAGCATCACCCCTTTCAGAGCAGGTGGGCACTCTTAATCCCTCCTACGCTCTGTACGAAAGAATCAGCATTAATTGGGCCAGAGAGAAAAAATGCGTAGACACACACAGCCTCCCTACCTAGTGATGAGGATGTACACTTGGAAAGCAGGCAGGGGGGACTCTGATTCCGCCCTTGTCAAGGATTAAAATAGTAGCTGGTATACAACAAAAGATACATGGAAAAAGCAATCTACAGTACGAACCTGCAACCTCCAGAACCTACTATGAGGGTCGGTTGGTTTTCGGGGGTTTTTTTCCTGCATTTGGAGCCTCTTGGACTTCTAAAACATGTATCTAGAAACATGAACTGCTAGGCAGGGAAACCCAGCTTTCCCAGCACCACAGGCTAGACACCAGTTTCGGGGCACGTGCACAGGCCTTTATCCAGGCCACAAGTACATCAAGTGAGACCTCACAGGCTTAATGCTTGTTATTGAACCTATGCACACTTAACAGCTATTGAACAGTATATACTGCGATTTATGTTTCTTCTTCTTTAGTGTCGGGGAAGAGTAGAAAGAGTAGAACAGGATCTTCACAGAAGCCAAACATAGGAGCATCTGCTGTTTGGCCTGCTCTCTTGTGTATCACAAACATAGCAAATTGATCATTCCAATTGATTTGTTGGCTCTTAAATACCTGGGTCAATGAAAACTGAATACATACACCTGAGGTCAGAATTTGCCCCTTGCATTTTAAAACATTGCCAAGTGTTCGCTATATAATATTGAGAGTTGGTCCACAAAATCGTACTGGCCAGTGATGTTCAAGAACTATTACCTCTGTGGGAAACAGTGACAGTACATGGGAGAAAGCATCACCGTTTTACACTTCTTTCCAATAACCACTTTTCTTTAGGTTGGTACATTTGTCACATACATACAAACATACATACATCACTCCTATCAAACCAGTGCCAGAGGTCTGCACAAATGCATAGTCATATGCTCGTGTCATTAATAAACAAATGTATTTGGTTTCTATGGCAAGGTCTTGGGGGGG
>NW_009260791.1:6864918-6865483 GCF_000687185.1 Egretta garzetta
TAGCCTGTGGAGGACCCCCACACCAGAGCAGGTGGATGACCGAAGGGAGGAGGCTGTGACCCCGTGGGAAGCCTGCGTCAGATCAGGTTCCTGGCAAGCCATTGTGGACCCATGGGGGGAGGAGCCCACGCCAAAGCAGGTTTGCTGGCAGAACTTGTGACCCCACAGGGGACCCAACGCTGGAGCAGTCTGCACCATGTGGAAATTATGGGCCCATGCTGGCACAGTTCATGAAGAACTGTATCTCATGGGAAGGACTCACATTGGAGAAGTTCGTGGAGGACTGCCTCCCATGAGAGGGACCCCACGCTGGAGCAGGGGAAGTCCTCTCCCTAGGAAGAAGCGGCAGAGACAACGTGTGATGAACTGACCTCAACCCCCATTCCCGTCCGCCTGCGCCGCTGGGGGGAGTAGGTAGAGAAAATGGGAATGAAGTTGAGCGCAGAAAGAAGGGAGGGGTGGGGGGAAGGTTTTTAAGATCTAGCAGTTTTTCTCCTCTCCTTCTCTGATTTTGATTGATAATAAATTAATTTTTTTTCAAGTTGAATCTGTTTTGCCCATGATG
>NW_009260791.1:6867135-6911717 GCF_000687185.1 Egretta garzetta
AGAGACAACGTGTGATGAACTGACCTCAACCCCCATTCCCGTCCGCCTGCGCCGCTGGGGGGAGTAGGTAGAGAAAATGGGAATGAAGTTGAGCGCAGAAAGAAGGGAGGGGTGGGGGGAAGGTTTTTAAGATCTAGCAGTTTTTCTCCTCTCCTTCTCTGATTTTGATTGATAATAAATTAATTTTTTTTCAAGTTGAATCTGTTTTGCCCATGATGGTAACTGATAAAATGGTCTCTCCCTGTCCTTATCTCGACCCACGAGCCCTTTGATTTACTTTTCTCTCCTCTGTCTGGTTAGAGGGGAGTGATAGAGCAGCTTTGGTGGGCCCCTGGCATCCAGCCAGGGTCAAACCACCACAACAATGTAGGAATTCTAGGGGCTCTGGTATGTGCACAAGACACACTATGTTTGCTGAAGTGCTATGCATGTCATATTATCCCTCAGTGTTTCATAGATCACGTGGAAAAGAGACAGGTTTTGCAAATCGTGCTACTGCAAAAGGGTAAGTGATGAATTCTATATTTATACTACTAAAGGAAAATTTGCAATCATGATACAGCAATGCTAGAAGAAAGGGGTATATGTGTGATATATTGGCCAGCCTTGACTGTGACTGTTCCTGCAGTATAAGAATTTCTTTATCCAAGGACAACTACTTTCACCTTCCCATCTGTCCTGTGAATTTTTTAATGTCTGAGACAGGTGGCCTGTTGGAAACCTAAAACCCTGTGGGTACAAAATATGATTAAAATCTGATGTTAGGCTCTACGATAAAGAAGAGCTCTATGTTTAGTTGAAAATTTGTAACTAACCTGCAAAAATATGTCAAAGGTAATTTGAACTCTACATAACCAAAATCTTTTTAATTCGAGTTCAGCATATGCTATATCAAAACTTTGCTTGCAATCATTTCCCCATAGATCAAATATGTATCTTGATAAGTATACATAGTGCTTTATTTTAGAAAAATCTTTAAGGAATATTTTAATTAATGCTTCCTTCCCAAATATAGCATTAACAACAATAACATGAAAGATTAATATGTTGAACTCATTATTTAATAACTTACAGAACACACAATTAATGCATCATAATAAATTCTTAACAATTATTAAAGCAAATATCTCAAAACTTCTGAAGGCATATCAAGAATTCAAAGGCTGCTGGGTATGTAATCTTGCCCCTTTTTGGAGAAGGGGATGGTGATTTAAATGGGTCTTTTATACTTTCAATTATTCCTCAGCAAAAAAGACCAAGAAGCCTAATTGAAATCTGTTTAGAGGAAATTCAGAATCTATGCAGAGTTTAAAAGTTTGGCATAGAATACTAAGTGCTGATTTCTGCAGATAATTAAAATTTAAAATGTTAAATGATTTATCTTGTTGTAAATAATTAAGGGGATTTTAAAAAGGCAAGCAAGAAAATGCAGTATGTGACTATATTGTGTATTGCCAATCTGTATTTATCAGAAATGGTCCATATTATATATGGTCTAGGGTTTTCTGTCTGGTTTTCATATTGATGTGGTATAAGGAGAAATTAAAAAAAAAAATCCAAAGAACTCCAACATATTTAAATATATTCAGTGAAAATCAACTAAAGCTGTTTTACATTCTGGTCTAATAGGTTATAAAACACATGAAAAAGGCCCTGTGAGGCAAACTTGATAGATGACTTTCCAGTGATATCAAAACCCAAGACATTGAAACCTAACTATGAAATATCATTCCAGTGTACCCTCAGTTAAACCTACACATTTGCAAAAGAGTCTGTAATGTCCAGAGTGTGATTCTCAGGCTAATGACATTTAGCAGCCATGCAGCTGTGTAACTCCTGACTTCCGTGAGCTATTTCTGATACGCACTAGAATAAAGCTGATCAAATGCAACAAGGTAATATGGGCATTACCACAGACGTGTGAAAATATTTAGGGTGTGATTCAAAGCTAAGGCCTGTATGGCTTTTCACCAAATTTTATCAACTTTTTTGCGAATGAAGTTCTCAAAAAGGGAACTGTGGAAATTCTTTAATTGTTTGCAAAGAATTCTAGATGCTAAGTGCTCTGGGGGTAATTTATTTTCTTTAAATAGCAATACAGTAATTTCAATGGCCTCAGCAATGGAAGGGCTGGCTGGAAGAGCTCCGTGTTATGATCATGTAGGGCTATATCCTCCCTTGATGTACACAGCAAACCTTTTATTTGTTCATAATGATTAATTTCATTACATTAATTTGAAATTTAATACTTGCATCACTTCTTACTTTTTCTGACCACAGAATTTACCTGTAAGTTCTTACGTGATGCCTTTTTGAACTGGAGTTCAGTTCAAATGTTGGAACTCATTCCTTGAGTAACACGTGCAAGATTATGCAATACCTTTTTTAATGATAATACAAGTATCCTAAATTATACACCAAAACCCACATGCCCCATTTCTGCTCTTATATTAATGTATGGTAAGCTGTGCATTTATGCTGCATGGTTAAAATAATATTCTTTGGGCCCACATATAGGCAAAGGTTCCAGTGAAAGGCCAGAGTTCTTAAATGGCAAACCTAGCTGATTTTTTCCTTGAAGCTGAAAAGGTTAGAAAGAATGCCTGACTCAACTGAATCTAACAGAAAGTAGTTCTGGGAAAATGAGAAAGCAGTACCCAGATCTAAGATGCAACGTAGAGAGCATTAACCAGAATGCTTTTTACTCTCTCCTGTTTGTTATTAATAACAAATTTATAATAATAGGACAGTTGGTATCACTTTTCTCCAAGAACCAAAATCAAATACAAAATCAATTTCTTGCATGGATGTACAAAGAATAACAACGCTATTTCCTCACTCTGAAAAGATGCCAATTATTTATGTAGAAATCCAGAGTCATGGGCAAGAGCAGTAAAGAAGTTAGGTGATAGGAGACACCAGGGGATACAGGGAGGATATAGCTGATGGCAGCTAATCATTCCCTGCAAAGAAGTTGCAGAACATCCCAATATGAGATAATCTTATATAAATAATTTTAAACCATCCCAAGAACTTTAATAATACGATAAATTAATGTGGGGGGAGGGGGGTAAGGATAATCCCAGAATAGGCATAAAATGATAAACTATCATATATTCAAATCCTTAAGTTCATCCAAAAAGCTCAGTCTGAGGTTACTTGAACAGTAAGTCCTTCCAGATAGGCAATGCCACGTGGGATAAGTTCTGGGAAATACAGAACATCTGCAATTTCCTTCAATATACAGCATAACTCGAAGTGAGAGCTGCAGGTGTTCAATTCCACTTGGTATTAGTCTCTGAGCATCGAGTAAGCACTAAGAAAGGCTCGAAAAAATATAAAGGGATCAAAATGTTTGGGACTTTATATTGCTATTCACATTTCACTTTGTTACAGGAACTGTAAGACCAAGAATGTATTGTTTTTTCACTGGTTAAAAGTAAACAAGCTTATTTATGTCACAGAAACCGTATTATATAACTTTTTTTTAAACCACCACACAACTGCAGTTTTGAAGGAATCAAAGAATACCTCCTAAAGTTGCAAAGGCCACTATACCTTCCTGCCAAGCTCTGCCCAAGAGAGCCCCATAATGTGCCCCCTTCTTTCTCACAAGTTTAATTCACTCAGGATATAAAGAGAACAGAATGAAATCCTCAGCCTTCTGCAGCACCACGCAAACTATGTCTGCAAAAACACTCCCTCTACCTTAGCAGAAATAGTATGCTACGATGTACATATCATGCCACGTCTACATAAGAACCATGACTATATTTTACTGAGAACCTACGAAGTAAATCTCCTTTTTGTCTGCATTACTTTCATCTACTTAAAAAAAAGTTTTAGCGTTATTTGTTATTCATTAAGAGTAAAGAAAAAAAAAATACAGTATCTAGAATATTTCAAGTAGACCATGCATTGGAATTTGTAATTGTCAGGTGGAATAGCAATGGACTGGGCTTAGGCGCATGCAGTTGTGAAAGTTAGAGACATGAGAAAACCACCACGTGTCTGCTACTTTCTGTAAGAAGGAAATATTTTGCAGGTCATTTATAAAACCAGGGAGACTTCTCAGCTACTGCTGACATAACAAAGGTGATCATATGAAGGCAAAGGCCTCAGGAGCGTGAAGCACCAGCCAATGAAAGTGGGTTTTAGCATTACATGAAGTATTTTATGATCCGTTTCAGAAAAAACTCTGAATTGTTTTAACCATCAGATTCACACCTTATTCCTAGAAATAATGAGTTGCTATCAGTGCCAGCGGTTACCTATCTACAGTTCCAGTAGTGCTGTACAGCCGCATCCCTTACTGCTATGACTATACTCCAGTGACATGAAAAACAGCAAAAAAACACACAGGAGAACTTGCTTATTTTCTTAGCATACAGCCATCGTGCTTGCTTGGCTGTTCTCCATATACCCCAGAGCATGTCAGCATTAAACACCCGGAGATCGCTAGCTTGCTGAGTGGGTTTACAGCAGGTCACTTCTGGAATTTCAGGCTGCTTTTGGCTTTAGTCAGTAGCTTTTTCTATTTCCTTCATCAACTCCAAAATGCAGCTGCTCCTAACAGCTTTTAAGGTGTCTCGCTCTTTTTAGCACTTTTGTCCCGTGGTGCTCTGCTCGGCTTCCCTGGACGTCCTTCTCATTGCTCCGCTCTTGCAAACCAGGAAATGAAAAAAAATCCCCACACTATCAAGAAAGAGAAAAGTTTTAATTCCTGCTGGGTGTTTGGTGCCTGTAAGACTGTTCAGAAGTTTTCCTGGATTTATGAATTACATTCTGACTTATTTTTGTAAGCCAAGTAAAAATAAGACTGAAATCTGAAGTGGAAGTTGCACCCTGAAGGACAGGGGAATTCAGTGAGCGCCTACAGTGCAAATGACACCATTGGTGGGAGAAGCAGAGATTAACACCTTGAAAAGAAACACGCTCCGATTTAGGACAAGGCAGCCAAAATGCAACAGTAGAGGAAGAGACTTTTCCCCTGAAAGAAATGTCCCGGCAACGATCCATCCATAGGGTGGTCCAAGAGTTCAGAGGATGGTCAGAGCCGCTTTAGACAATGTCCGCTACTGTTCTCGCTCTGGCAGCACTGTGTGGAGCAAAATATTGCCAAAAACACAACACTACACTTTCCAAGCTTCCTTTATTTTTTGTGCTTCCCAGATCACGTATTTCCAAAAGCATGTACTGTTCTTCTTTGTCACTGCCTACATGTGTGTAAGTCATTTGCTAACATCTGAACAAAGTATTAGCATCTAAAAATTCTTAATCGCTTTCCCTTAATTTAAATAGGCACTTGTGCTCCGATAGGCCTCATTTATTTGATTGCTGTCCAATGATACCACAACGAATGAAAAGCACAAAGTATGTGGTCAAAGAAAAAGAAAGGCATGAAGAGTGGTGAAGATCTTTTCTCCAAGACATTATATGGGCTACACATTCAGGTCGATGTTTTAGGGGGTTTGGTTGGTTGGTTTTTGAACTGCATTGCAAAGGTATTCCTGAAAATGTATCACATGGCTTAGGAAATCATATGGGTAGGGGGGCGGGGGGGAAGCCTGTAGGTAAATTTCTGGCTTGAAGTTTTTGGTATGCAGAACCAAAGCATTGTACAATCATCTACTTGGGCGAGGGCAGAAAAGCTAAAGAAATCTACTGGGAAAAGTTGTAGTTTCAGAAGGGAAGATGAAGCCTTGTGAACAAGCTGCAAAAGGTCAGTTCTCCAACAGGTCACATACAACAGAACTGACAACAAGATCAACCCCTTTCTCTATAACCGTTCCTCTAAAATACCAGAACATTTGTTTTCATTACAGCTGCACTTTGAACAATCAAACAACAAAAGAATCAGCACCACCTTTTTTTGCTTAAAAAAAAAAAATTCTAATATGACTGGATTCTCCAAATGGTCACCAAATGGTTTTGCAAAAACAAACTGAGAACAACTTCATTTTATAGAACTACTATGTTAAATTTATTTCGTATATGCAATGCACACAAAGCTTTCTGCAGTAATTTAACATTTCAAATCTGCCTTAAATATCTGTAACTTGAAGTGGATGAGTTTATATGAACTATACATGTTGTTTTAATTGGCAGAAACATTGCATTCAGTTGGCTGACAAAAGACTGCTAATACCTCCCATGTTACAATATTTTATTTGTAGAAGCTCAGGTAAAAGAAAAATACTATATTGATAAAGCTTTTTACATTAAGCCATATTTTTATGTACTAATGGTGCTTATATATACTATGGTACAGCTACCATTCAGTTAAATCCTTTGAGGGTAATTTTTCAGTTATTTTGAAGAACCACATGCATTTCCATTTGACAATATCTCATTTCCTTCTTCTCTAGCAAAAGGATAACAAGTACTATTTATTCTACAAATAATTACTAATTTGTAGAAAAAGATCCTAACTGATCACTACCACCCAGCATGGAATTTGATTTCATGTTAGCAAATAAAACAAAATGACTGTGCAATTTCCACATAAATATCAGCCAACCAAGTTTAACAGAAGCAGATACATCACCGAAAATGCCTCCCTTTATCCTCTCCATAACCCTACACTCCTTCCTTTCTTTCCTGACATGAAAAACATGTCTTTTTCCTATCAAAAAATTGTATATGTATAAATATGTAAATATTGTATACATTTTTAATATAGAGAATGTAACCCTTTTTAACCTCCCCATAAGCACTGCCAAAAATTTTTGATACTGCAAAAGCCTTCCTGTAGGCCTGCTTAGACTAACACAGAGCTATGCCTTAGTCTCTGCCATTAACATAAACCTCCTCATTGCTCACCTGGGCACTGCATCAACTTTTAAACTTTGCTTTGCTAGTAGCTGCAGCTGCACAGAACCTGTTGCTGCTATGGTATATATCTAAGGTTATTAATAGGTTGTTGAAATGAAACCATTGCTGATAAAACACAACCTGATACATAACTGGCAAGAATTGACCATCATGTTGCCAAATACACATACTGTGAGAAGGCCTAGCATGTAGACTCTAAGAGGTAGGTAGGTAGCACAGCATGAATCCTACCAGGACAAGCAGCACCCCCCAGGGAGGAGGGAGAAGAACCATCTGTCACCTCCCATCTCTCCCATCAACCCTGCCCAGTGACCTGCTCAGTTCTGCTGAACTCGCAATTTGTTTACTCTGAGATGCATCAAAATGTTCAGGGCTTGCTATGGTTTGCGCTATTTGTAATACAATATATGCTTATTAGCAAAGATGACTAACGTTCTTACATCTGTCCTTTGCAGTCACCTTGATACCACAAGACAACTACCACAGTTACTCCCTTAGCCTTTCCACCTACCACTCCATCTCTCATTCCTCTGGAATTATGGAATATGTCATTTAAAATTGCCATTTGAGCATCTCACCCATCTTGACAATCTCCGTTTGACTTCCACAATCAGACTCACTATAAGTCTCCTCCTCTCCTCACCAGAAGCTCTAATCACAGTCAGCAGTCTGCCTCCACACTTTCCTTTTTTTTTTCCAACACTGACTGTATTCTTTTTTCCAAAACTTTCTCTTCCTTTTCATCCTCTCACTTTTTCCATTAATGCATCATCCTAACTCTTCCTCTACCTCTCTAATGGCTGCTTCAGCATGTCTTTTTATAAGCTGTCACATTCAGCTTATACCTAAATCTTGCCCATTCTTTCTAAATGAGATCTCAGAGATCCAAACAGCTAAAAGTCTCATCCAGGTTGTCATCATTTTGCATCTATATTAGTACAGGCCTCTTTTCTCTAAGAAATGTGATCTTACCCTCTTTCTATCCATTTGGAAGGCTACTACAAAGGTATTTTTTTTTCTTTGTCCATGACACTCTTCCACTTTGGAGGAGTTAAAATATTTTAACATTAACAATTTGATTTCTAGTGTTTAATTTAAACATTAAAGCAATACGCTTTTTCTGCAAAGGACCACTGGTTAAAAAAAAATAAAATCAGTCTCTTTATATGAAAATGGAGTATCTGTAACTTTCAATAAGCAATTAAAAATTTTTGTTCCTTCCATGCTGAGATGAAAACTCGATTTTTTTCAGTTTTCTCTGGCAGTGTAACAAAAGGTGGAGGTAAGATACAGATAGTTACTCTAAAGCAGCAGGATGTATCAGATCTAATTTCAGGTCCAAGCATCAATTAACCTTAGTTATATGAACAATACATTCATCACGGAAGTGACTGAGAAAGCCTCGCTCCAGAGTAGCCAACACTTCAAAATTAAAATATTTCAGTAAAGGGAAGAGTTGAGTTTGGGTCTGAGCTTTCCAAATTCAAATAAGTGACCAATTATTGGATATTGGAGGGTGTAGTAATCTTGAGGCACTTCTCTTTGCTCCCTTCTCCTAAATCTAAGAATCTTTTCCTATTAACTGCTTTGTCTTTTGACAAAAACAATAATTTATTTGTTAAATTTTTTTTCAAGCCAACTAAAAAAAAAATCTTAAGTAGGTCTATGTAAAACTGCGATTACCACTTCATTCTGCATAGCAGCATAGAATATGTTATAGTCCCCAAACGACTGAGTTATGGTGTACAAAACGTTACTCACTAAAAAAGGAAAAAGACAGACAAGTGAGTATTCAGAAGAGGAGATTTAAGCAAGGAGCATGAGCTTCCTAACCTGAGAAAGGCAGCTTATTCCTTAGCTGTTGGGCATAATGGTAAAATCCTCCATCATGCAAGGTTTGTAGTTTCATAATTGGAACTTGCACTAAGAGGGCACTGAAGAGCACAGAGGTCTGGAAGCGATATATCTTCAAATTAAATCAGGAGATATATTCAGGACCTTGACCATGAAGGGGCTAACAGGTCAACTTCACAATCAATCTTTTGTTTCTGAGTAGCCAATGCAGCGATGCTAGGTTTAGGGAGATACACTGTCTTTTTTTGCAAGTTATACTTCTCTGGCAAAAGAGTTTTACTCAAGCTTGGAAATGAGAGCACTTGGAAGGCCAGCCATTATAGTTGTCTAGCCTGGAGGAGACAAAACCCTGAGCCAGCTCCTCATAAACAGACAAGGATAAATATGGACAAAGTATGGTTTCATTTTTCAAATAACAGTAGGAAGTCTTAATAATCTGACCAATGTGATGTTTAAAGGACACTTCAGATTCCAACAGGAACATGGATGTTGAAGTGGTAGTCCTGTACTGCAAATAATATATATACGTAAAAGCTACATCAAAAACTGAGGTAGTGTTAAGCTTATAGCTAGAGCCACAAAATTAAAACCCTTCATTTTACATGAATTTAACTACAGAAAATCAACATAACTTATATTTTAATATTTTCCAGGGAACTGATCCAGACAATAAAAGCACAGCCTGGATTTGCTGCTTTAACTGACAAATGAATTAGCATGTCCTCAGCACAGAAATGAAACCCAGTATCAACCCAATTATTAATCTGGCCCAAAGGCAGCAATACAAGTGTTAACTGTAACAAGCCAAAAATAGAACTCTAAAACATCAGACCCAACTATCATAGAATAGTTTGGGTTGGAAGGGACCCCTAGGGATCTTCTAGTCCAAAACCCTACCCCCACCCTACCCCAATAAGCAGAGACATCTTCAGCTAGGTCACGTTGCTCAGAGCCCTGTCCAACATCCTGACCTTGGATACGTTTCCAGGGATGGGGCATCTACCACCTCTCTGGGCAACCTGTCCCAGTGTTTCACCACTCTCATCATAAGGTATTTCTTCCTTATATCCAGTCTAAATCCACCCTCTTATTAGTTTAAAACCATTACCCCTTATCCTATCGCAACAGGCCCTGTTAAGAAGTCTGTCCCCATCTTTCTTACAGGCCCCCTTTAAGTATTTAAAGGCCGCAATAAGGTCTCCTCAGAGTCTTCTTCTCCAGGCAGGTCCTGAGTTCAACCCCAACTGTCTCAGCCTTTCCCTCATAGGAGAGGTGTTTCCAGCCCTCTGATCATTTTCGTAGCCCTCCTCTGGACCCGCTCCAATGGGACCAGGCCTTTCCTTAGGGACACGGTTTAGTAGTGGGTAGGTATGTTTGCACTGGATCTTAAAGGTCTTTTCCAACCAAATGATTCCATCATTCCTGTTCTGAAGGCTCCAGAGCTGGACACAGTACTCCAGATGGAATACTCTCATCAGTAGGTAGTAGAGGGGCAGAATCACCTCCTTGACCTGCTGGCCACGCTTCCTTTGATACAACCGAGGATACTGTTGGCTTTCTGAGCTGTGAGCACACACTGCGTATTGGAAGATGTGATATCACCCCCACAAATATAACACTGCCTGACAAACCCATCAGCTTTGCACCAGTTTGAGATGGTGCACATCAGAAAACCTAGTACTTTTCTTGCATTCTAAATAAAATGCAAGAAAAAAATTCTGCAGAGAAACATTTCAGCTACCTGGAATGTCTTCTTTACTGTCCTAAAAATGAGCATTTAGCCAAAACATTTGTCTATAGAGCTGTAAGTTTTATTCAGATTTACAAGACATTTACTGTTTATGAGATGACAATTCCTTCAGCAACCTCAGAAGGACACCACAGTTGACAGCATTGGAAGCCATACTGAAAAAAATTTAAATGAGAATTGAAACAAGAGATAATTTCAACACTCCTCCACCTTGCCCCCAGGATTTTAGTTTGCGTATATGATGATACCTCCTGAAGGTGTAAATTCAGCTCATTATTTAAGCATTCAATATAACACTGGACATAGGTCTGACTGAAATCATTAAGACTGTACACAGTTCAAAGTTTGTATCTGGATACCAGTAGGTCAGGGCATATAACTTGGCAAGGAAAATACTGACACAAAGAACGATTACCAGGACATCAGAGTCCAAGGAAAGCGGCTTTAGCCATGCAATTTCCTAATGATAATATAACACGATCCTTAGCTGGAGACTACGTTTGGGTGATAGGGTTATGTTTTAACAGATACAAAACAGAAATTGTAAAAACATATTATGATTTGGTTCTTTGCAACAGAGAATCATAGAATTTGCAAACATTTCCATTACTTCTCCCTCAGAGCAAGGACAGTTCTTCATTGCTTTCACACACTAAAAAAAATTCCATCCACATGAAATGGTTCCGTCTCTGATTTACATTTTATTCCAACACACAAATCAAGAATCTGGAATTTACATTTGCAAATATTTGTAGGTTTCTTGCATTTTGTTTCTCTTGGAGGTTCACTAAAGACTTGCCACATTCTGTCTTCCTAAGGAGTGGTTTCAAGTTTTGTTAGATTGGAGTTAATGCAGATAAACTTAAGCTAAAAATTTCAGAAGAAGCCAGGAAGGAGTAATGAGGAAACCAAAAGGATACAGTCTAGGTGATTAATACTTTTAATTGCTATTTTATATTTTAGTCTCCTGCTTGTAAAACAGCGGAAGAGGGACACAGTTGAAAATTTTTTCATCCAGGACAATTATAACCATCTGGTCTGACCTCCAGAACGTACAGGTTTTCAGGTTCTGCCAAGCAGTTTGTATAGCACATCCATAGCTTCTGCTTGAGCTAAAGAATTTGGGGTTTAGACCAATAACAAATCTTGAAACACCAATGACACATAGGGGCTTGGTTTTGTAAAAAATAGCTTCAACTTGGTTTAATCACATACATGTCCAAAAGTACTTATTTTCACCTCCCACCTTTGTGCTGTAGACCTGTTATAGAATGTATCTGTTCTCAGGTTAACATTTTGGTAAAAGCTAAATGGAGCTTCCCCACCCCCTGGCTTGGGCTTGAACGTCTGACGTGTCATATTTAGTCCACACTGAAATATTCTGAACACAGTTCGTGTTCAACAGAATGAAAAGAAAAAAGAATTTTGCAATCCTCAAGTGTCCTGTTCACATAGTTTACGAAGCTTGCCAAAAATTCCTGTGCACTTTACAGTATTTATAAGCCATTCTAGGATACTGTTCTTGATTTCATAAGGCACTTCATCAGAAGTAACCAGATGACAAGACTGCAAACTCGAGAATTGTCTACTGAAGTTGGAACATTCAATTTTGAATAACATAAAAAGTTGTTAAAAAGTACACATAAGAGTAATTTTTAAAATGTACTTTGGCAACATTCTCTCATTTGACAGCAGTAATGGTAGAGCCAGTTGTTACCCAAGAAAGTTATTCTCTTCAAAATATACTAATAAAAAATTAAAAATAGCTACATGGATACAAAAACTGGCTGGATGGTTGGCCTCAGATGGTAGTGGTTAATGAGTTGTACCGTGTCTTGGAGGTTGATAACTGGAGCACCACAGGGGTCTATCATAGGACCTGCCTGTTTAAAATCTCTATTGGTCACCTGGGGGAAGTGCCAGAGTGGTGTCTTGTCAACTGAGAGGACAGCAAACTGAGGAGGGGCCAGTTAATGCACTTGGAGGCAGGGCTGCCACCCCAAGGGACCCAGATGGGCCGGAGGATTGGGCCAACAGGAACCTTGTGCAATTGCACATGGACAAATCCTGGGGCTATGTGGTCTTGTTGGGCAGCGAGCTGAACATGAGCTCACAGTGTGCCCATGCACAACAGCATCCTGGGCAATATTCACAGGAGCACAACCAGTAGATCTAGAGGAGAGGTTATCCACCCGTGCTTAGCTCCTGTAGATAACATCTGGATGCTGTGTCCACTTTTGGGTTCACCGATTCAGGAAAAATACTAGTCAGGTCAAGTTCAGCAAAGGACTATCCAAGATGGGCTGAGGCAGAACATTTGCCTGGTGAGCAGAGGCTGCAGGACTAGCGCTAGTTTGGCCTGGAAAAGAGGTGGATTTGGGGTGGGTACTTAAGAGCAGCCTGCCAATACCTATGGGGAGGGCACAGAGGAGATGGAGCCAGGCAGTTTGAAGGGATACATGGGGGGTGGTGAGGGACAACAGGCATAAGTACAAATGAAAGAGTTTCAGACTGGATATAAAAGAAAACTTTTTCACTGCAAAGATGGCGAAGTAGTGCCAAAAGGTTGTACAGGGTGGTAGCATCTCCATCCTTAGAGGTTTTCAAGACCTGTCTGGAAAATCCCTGAGCACCCTCACTGCTGACCCTACTTGAGTAAGAGGTTGGACTAGAAACCTCCTAAGGTCCCTTGCAGCCTGAGCTGTCATATGATACTGTGATCCAATATCTGTTACAAACAAAAACACATTGCACTGAACCTTCCCATTACATTTAAGTACACAGTAACAGGTTAATTTAGAGCTAAGCTATATAGGTGTCTAGATTCCAAAACCTGAAGATTCCTGTATAACACAGATAATGGGATTCTCAGACTGGTTCTTGTTTGAACTACTGCACGCACCTTAGAAAAACATCAAAACTGATTTTCTTTTTTTCAACTGCTATAGCAAAATCTCCCAATACCTGAAGTTGTTTCAAAGATTGATATTAAAAGTGTAAGTCCTATTGTTAGTTCAAATTCAGGTAACAAACTTCTATGCATTAAATCACTACCCTTTGTGCTAGTTTGTTATTAAGATACTACAGCCAAATCTTTTTACTCAGGGGATATACTCTCTCAGCATATCATGACAACCACTCCAGTTTCAAAGTAGACAGAAGCATTTCTGTTCCACACCACTATTATAAATGTATTAACTTACTCATTATAATAGTTCCAATCAAATAAACACTAATATCTATGGACATACAGACATATATATATGTCTATATAATACCATTTCCTTGTCTTCTTTTCCTTTCTCAGTTCTCATGCTGAGCAATAAAAATTCTGTGAAACTGTACAGTAATAAGGACTTTTTTTAAAAAAAAAAACCAAATAGTCTATTTAAAGTGTCTGATTTTCATAGTGAATTTTGATTTTCTAGGTTTGAAGGGGTTTAGCCACATATTACATATATTTATTTTCTTAGGGCACATCCATTATTTGTTACCTTGTATCTTTTGAAGCTTGGCTCAGTAGAAAACAAAACAAAACCAAAACTCCTCCGCAGACACTGTGAGGTTGATTAACTCTGTATTAAACAAATTCTGAGCTAATTAAGCTCAAAGTCAGCTCAGCCCACGAAAGAAGGTTATTACCTCATAAACAGGATGTACTTTAAAGTTATTAATAATACACTAACAGTGCCTTTTCAAAACCTTTGATTAACAAACAAGTGAAAATTAGCATCCGAAATTCTGTTTGTACAGACTGTAGATCAGATTATGTAAATTTCTAAATCTCCATTTTTCCAAATGACAAGGAAGCAGCTAGCAACAGCTGTACGAGTGAGAAACCAGGACAGATATGGGCCCCAATCCTGAGCAACTCTGAACTCCAGAGACCTATGAAGTGGTAACGAGGCGACATCTTGTTCCGGTTTCTGTCCTGTCATGCACTATCAACCATGCAGCCAACAATAAAGTACAAATACACAGAATGAAATGCTTAGTAAGGAATATCAGAATGATATTTTAAGTGCTAATTTTGAAGTCACCCAAATTCCTTCATAGTTAATTAGAAACACTCTCTTCATATCAAAATGTGAGATTCAGAGGCTGAGTTAAGCAGGACAAAAGCGAGCCTTGCCCTTTCTCCAAGAAGCTTAAGCTGCACACAGAAATAAAAATATAAACCCAAAAAGTTCAGTTCTAGAAAGGGCTGATAACTTTTGTATTTTCAGAACAAGTGATGAATAATTCCTGAACAAAATGATTCAGTAAGTTTCTCTAGACATCAATAATACAAAGTCCACAGTCTCAAGACACTTTCAAAATTACAACTAAGAAAGTGAAGAAACCCGGCAGATAAAAATCACACAGAAGACTTTTTTTCGTTCTCTCTGTTTCTGATGTATCATTGTTATTTAGTGTGACATCTGGTAGCAGGAAGACAAGAATGCTACCAGTAAGAGTATTTGATATTTCTAAACATTATAGAACTAAGTACATGATATATATAATTACACAGTATATATTTATAAAGTGTATGTGCTGAACTGTTATTAGTTAATATCATATGGAACTAAGAAAAGTTGTATATATATGTCAGTCGCATGTGTAAACATGGACTTCTCCCAGGGATTTCACCAGGAGGAACCACGCACCGTAGCCTCCTTGGTGTCCCAACGTCCTGCCTGCAGCAGCTCATGCTTTCCTTGAAGGGCTCAGTCTTCAAATAATATACAAGCTTTGTGTCTTTGATGCGACACCCTCAGAGCCAAACTGACTTCTAAGTCAAACTCCTTGAGTGTGCTGTCAAAAGTGAAGAGTTTAAGAACACAAAACTAATCAAGGGGGGAAAAAAAATAAAAAAGAAAATAAAATGCCAAAAATAAAAAAAAAAAAATGAACGAACTGCCAACTGGTTATAAGAAACTTCATGAAAAATAATCATTATTCAAAAGAATGAAATTGCCAGTGATTAAGTAGGATTCCTTCAGAAAAACAGTATTCGATAGAAGATCGTAAGACATACAAGTCCAAGGAAAATATGAAATTATACTCATAAATCACAAGCTTGAACTGCAAACCATACATTTATATAATCTTTCTAGTGTACGTATTCAGCATTTCTCTTCTACCTAAGTGGTAAGATTTGATTAAACACAACTTAAATGTTTCTAAGATTTCAGGCTCCATATGTGACAAACCAATGGGTGACATTGTAATATACTTGATTTTTTTAATATAAAAAGTATACTTGAGCCTTTCAAAGACAGTTTAAAGTGGTAAGAATAGCTCTCGAAGTCTTCCTTTCTATCACAAAAGCGGTGATAAGTAAAGCTGAAAAGTGATTGTTCTCAGCCTCTCTGGGCAACAAATCAGTAGAATAAATGCCCTTTGGAAATGGGCAGAGTGCTACTTTGCTTTCTCAAAGGATTTGGAGAAGAGAAAAAAAATAAAGAGAAAACTGGGCTTCAGGTTCTGGAAAACAAGAACGGAAGACAATTATTCACTAAAGTAAAAAATATCAGACACAAGGGGAGAAAACTGTTGTTGATGGGGAGCAGCTGCACTGAAATAGCAACCCCAAATATCACTGACAGAGGTCCAGCAACAACCAGCAGCTTCTGGCCCAGTAAGGACCTGCCCCAAATTTTTCACACAAAGATATGGCATCGAGGTGTCTTTCCACCTCTTCTGACTGGAGAACAGGTTATCAGTAGTGCTCAAAGTGATCAAGAGCCACAAGAAAAAAAAAAAAAAAACAAAACAAAACACTTTGATCATTCCTCCCCCATCCTCACTGCCCTACAGAGACACCAGCTCTAATGTTCTAAAACATGTGATTAAGTTTGACACACTGGTTTAACAGGGAGAGACAAAACTGGGGGAAAAGGGAGGGCATAAAGAATGATATAGAGCACATGGCTTTTCAGAGAGGGGACTGGCACCAACGTTTTGGTGGTGTTTCCTCCCATCCCTTCTGTATTAAGTTTCCTACCTCCCACACAAGCTTCTGGCTTGCAAGTTTCTCCCTGTATTTTTCTTCTTTTGAGCACCGTGACTATCAAAACCACATTTTCATGTAACAAGGGAAAACCCTTTAAAATTTGGTGTCTTCTACCAGCTACTAGCACTAAAAAAGCAACAACCTTGGCACCTAAACCAGTACTGAAACCTGAAAAGGAGACAGCAATATGTGCATTCCTGTGGAACAGCCCACACCACAGATTCTTGCGGAGCTCAGAAAAGGCAGGAATGGTGCAAGTTTCCTGGTGTGATTTTCTTAAATTCTGCTACAGCATGGGTTACGGGTTCCAGGATCCAAACATACTATCTCCTCACTTTTTTCCTCTTGATATCTCATTTTAGTGTTTATGTGTACAAACAATTAATATTTCCAGCCAACGTTACCCCTGGGGGTTATCACTGAGTATCTTGGGTCTGCTAGAGCAGAATGGTGTGAAAAGCTTCTGTTGCCTTGGGGGAACTCATCCTTATTTTGCTAATTTTATATTCTTTCTGACTCATCTAACATAGCATATCTGCAGTTCAGTCAACGACAAATACCTGAAAAGAAAAAAAATATGGCATGCCATGCAGAGTAAACTTCTTTCAAAACTCCTCAATTTTAGGTATGAAGCTACGCTCTACTGAGAAATCAAGTGTCAAAACATAAGTGAGGAAAAGCATGAACATCTTCATATAGATATTTTAATTATTTTTAACATTTTGTTTTCCCAGCTCCTCTAAAGGCAACACATACCACTAAAAAAGACAAGTAAAATTTCATAAATTACTATTTTATGACATGTTAAGTTGTAAGAGAAACTGGTACCCAGGAAAGTCAGAAATAGCACTCATTAACTGTGTTTAGTCACCGCAAATGCTCAACTTCTGGCAAAGACGTTTGCACCTACTGAATTCTCCTGCATTTTCATGCACAGATGGAACAAAAATGGAAAAAGGTTTTTAAGTTACCTTTTAACTTTTTCAGGAATATACTGGAAATGAGTCAAGTATTTCAAAATGCGTAATTTAGTTTTGCAAAGTCACATCAAGTATGCAGAGCAATTGTCTTTTATCATTTTTCTTTACTGCACATCAATTATCTCTATTGAGATAATTGAGCCTATACTAACAAAAAACACCTACTTACACAATACACATGTTCTAAAACTGTTATTAGGTTTCCCATCACTGAATGTACCTTTTTAAAAAATAAATGTCCTAATTTTACTGGAGTTTTACTATATAAACAGGTTATACAATGCAAAACTAGAGGCTTCTCAAATTTATGAAGAGCCTACAGCTTTTTTTTCTTCTTTCTGAAAAATATGCAGTAGTAAACACTTTTCTTCTGTTTCTAACCTGTGATAGTAGAGAATCTGAGCTGCTGCCTTAATTTACAGGTTTTGCCACAGAATCAGTGCTAAAACAAATTCTTACATTAATGCTCAATGTCCAGATGGAGATCAGTGACGAGTGGTGTCCCTCAGGGTCAATGCTGGGACAAGTACTGTTTAATATCTTCATCAATGACATAAACAGTGAGAGATCAAGTGCACCCTCATCAAGTTTTCAGACAACACTAAGCTGAATGATGCGGTTGACATGCCTGAGAGACAGGATGCCATCCAGAGGGACCTGGACAAGCTTGAGGAGTGGGCCCATATGAATCTCATGAGTTCCAACAAAGGCCAAATGCAAGGTCCTGCACATGGGTTGTGACAACCCCTAGCATCAATACAGGCTGGGGAATGGTTTTAAACTAAAAGAGGGTAGATTCAGACTACATAGAAGGAAGAAATACTTTACAATGAGGGTGGTGAAACACCGGAAGAGGTTGCCCAGAGAGAAGTGGTAGATGCCCCATCCCTGGAAACAGTCAAGGCCAGGTTGGATGGGGCTCTGAGCAACCTGACCTAGCTGAAGATGTGTCTGCTCATTGCAGGGGGGTTGAACTAGAAGACCTTTAAAGGTCCCTTCCAATCCAAACTAATCTATGACTCTGTGATTAAAAAACTCTAATAAGAAGCATTAAATTGTCTGGCAATAACTGTACGTTATTATTATACATCTAAGTATTCCTGGACTGAGAGCAGCATTGATGTCTAATTCCTGAATGTCCAGTTAAATCTGTGAATTCCATTAAAGAAATTTCCAAAATTATCAGATAAAAATTTCCATGTGATTAATGAAAAAAATTGCCCTTTTGATATAGAGAAAGCAATACATATGCCTCTTGCATTGGTCTGGGAATTTAATGGGAACACTGCTAAAACTTCACTTCTCAGAGATGTGCTATTGGGAATTCTGTATGCTCCCTCTGCAGCATGTAAAGAAAGAAGGTTCCCCTCTTCTGTGTTCAGATCACATTCAGGAGAATCCACAAGTGTTCAAGAACAAACAATACAGTTTATCATTGTAAAAGCTCATTAGTAATGGAATTTAAGACCAGAAAGACTTGTTAGGTTATCTGCTTTTGGCCTGTGACATAACCAATTAAGTTTCGGCTGATAGCTTCAGAACTTCTCTATTGAAGCCAGCATCTTTGCTGACTACCATATATCCTACAGAAAGTTCACCAATCTACATTTGAAGACATCTATAGGTGAAAAGCCCATCATTTTCTCCAGGTAATTCCTCAAGAGTGCCATGTTTCTCTGCTGAACAAGTCAGGTTTCAGCTCCCAGCCAGGGCCTTCCATTACCATTGCCTGTTCTTTTAAAGCAACTACAGCACCCCAGGTTTTTGCCCCATGGAGGTAGTTATGCAATATAAATCAAGGCATATTTCAATCTTTTTTTTGTATAAATATGCCAGATAAATAAGTTTTTCCTGAACTGTGAGAATTTCGCCAATCCCCGTCATCTGAAAAAGAGGAAAGGCCCTTTGTAGAGGAGTCCTAATGCCACGAAGAGACAGGACCGATCAGCGCACCCACTTCCTGTACATGAATCTTTTAAATGTAGATGCTCACAATCTTTCAATTCTCCAGTCCACTATGAATGTTGCTCCTGAGTAACCTCCAGGATTATTCTTGTGTGGGCAGTTCTGAGGAGGACCTCAGATATAAACAAGATCACAGATGACTTCTCCATCAGTATCAAAGCACCGCATCCAACCTCATGTGTCACAGCAGAAGCTAAGATTTGAATCTGCTACAGTAGGTATGGCTATATGTGTTTGCACATCAACTTAGTGAGCTCGTAAACACACAAAATTGTCTTAAACCCATTACGTCCACCAAACCACTCAAAGCACGATACCAAAGCTACAGCTCCAGTCCTCCTCCTAGTCCTCCATTGCTCTATTTCCAGCAATCAACGGTACTGTGGGGAAATAAAAACTGAGCAGGTCTCAAATCCTGGCCAGGAAAATTTCCTGACTAGGCTTTGTCCACATAGAACCCACCAGTCAGCCAGACAATAAACTCCTTTTCTCACAGGCAATGCGTAAAGCTGCTAGCAAATATATGCATTTTTTCCCTCTCATCTACTTTTAAATGATTAGCAGTGAAAAGGGAATAGTAGTGCTGTGTTACGTTACCCACCTTTGCCATTCAGCATGATTGGCTTAACACACAATAAAGTTTCAACAGAAATTTGTGCAGGTAGAGGTAGCTTTTTTGATCTCCGGCATCGAGATTAGCAGCAAACAAACTGAAGAGACCTAAAACACCACCTCAACAGCAAAACTCAAGATATCCAAACTGCTGCCGTTTAAAGCATTTAATTTATTCTATTAATCTTGCTGGAATTTATTTTCTGAATAGGCAGACAGTTTATACTGAAAGAGGAAATACCTGGAAGTTGTGTGCTCATACCAGCAATCTTGTTTAATAACTGTTACTGCAGGAACATGGTCTGATGTTAAACTGGGATGATTTGTGCCAAAAAAAATGGCATTAAAATCTAACATTAAAATTTTGTGTTGAAGCCTTAATGTTATATTTTGATCACAGTTGTGTTTATGTAAAGTGGTACTGTAGATAAATAGTCCAGATTTTTTGAAAGAGTAAATATTTCATTTATATACAGGGAAAACTTTCCAATCAATAGCAAGATACTGCTGAATTCTTGGCACTATAACTTCATTTTTAATTCTTTTAGTTAACATACTCTGCAATCTAGACATTACAGAGAATGGGTCAGGATACAGGCAGTGTTGGATAATCCGTTCACTCCTAAAAAAAGTTCTATTTTTCATTCATAAACCCATGCTGGTTTGCACAAAGAAAACTTTGGCGACATATCTGTTGTTGCACAAATCAGGATCAAAGCAAATTTGCTTCTAATAATCAGACCAGAGCCAATGAACTTAAAACTATTCACATCCCTGGCAAGCAAAGCAGAAATACAAATAAACAAAACAAAGATCTAAAATAAGATCTATGTTAATATTTTACTACATATAGCAAGTAAGGAAAACCAATAGCCTGAAAGTAAGCAGACCACTATATATACACTTTGTATTCATATGAAGTTCTCTCCTGCAAGTTACTGAATTTCACTTGCTGTAATACACTCTTCGGATAAAATGCTGGATGTATTTTTCTAAGTAAATAAATAATTATTAGGAAGAGCCTGTACAGGAGGTGCCCACTTTAGATCAAGCTAGGAAGCATTTGGGGAAACACTATCCTAGAGTAATCAAAACAGTATTTTGATAACATCGCAAAATCAATAATAGAGAAGACATGTTCTTTTTGTTCAAAGGTGCTATGTTTTGAAAATATTGCCATGTAGTATTTACGGTAACAGCTGTACAGTTAAACTTTAGGCACAAACTGAACTGCAGAGGATCTGCTGCATAAATAAAATTCCCATGGCAACTAAATGTGCTACTAGATAACAGAGAAAAAAGGATTTATGTGTTTGCTGAGCTGTCTTGCCCTAGAGGAATTCTCCAGGCAAATGCAGGCCACCTGCCACATGTTATATTAAGCTCAGCCTTCTGGACTTATTTTCAAGTCTACAGCAAAAAGGTCCACCAAGTTTTATTTGAAAGTTCCCCTGTCATGTTCCTAGCCCCTCCAAAACAGATAGTTCACTTTTCAATATGCTTCCTATAACGCAACAGAGATGTTTAATAATGAATAGGTGTATGTCCACTTGTAACTTGTTAATCTTAAACCCCCACACATAGCAGGCAAGCAACCTGAATCCTCAAATTCATGTAAAGTTCTTTGTATGCCCAATTGTATTGAGGCGCGCTATTAAAGTGTGTGTACTTTTTAAACCTCTACAAAAAAAAGTATTCCTTTTGTAATATTACAGGGAAAAAATGTTTGGGTCAGATCATTCATGTAGTACCTTTCTATATAATAAATAGATTATTGGTCAAAAAGGCTTGCCCTAACATCCAGAAAAAAAGAAAAAACAAAAACACCAAAATATTTTCACAGGATGACAATGCCTAATAGAGAAGCACTGCTCAGGAATACTTTAAGTTGGAATATTATACTTAGAAAACTGAAGACCACTGGATAGCTAGTAGAAGAAACATAATCACCTAGCAAGCAATAGGCAAACTTACTGCAAATAATGCCACCAAGTCATCAAATGACCAGAGTATGTGTGAGAGTGTGGAGTGTTTATGGTATTTTCCTTGTCATTTTTGCCTCTGAAGATTAAGAAAGAAAAATTTTAAAGCCTGTATTTTACGATCAAGTCTACCCTTCAGCATGAGCCTCAGGAAGGAAACTTCCTTGCCCGCTCTCCTCCCTGGGAAAGCCCTGTGACATTTTAAAGAGGCAGCAGAGCTCAACTCACAATGACATAACTACAGCATGTGAACACACACACCATACCTGCTTTTCAGGTAGTTTGTAAATCTAATCTAATCGCTAAGTTCACGTTTAGCATCAGGCAGCTATAGCATCCTGAAATTGGGCACCTATACTTATGCAACACCTTTGTGTTATCTATCTAAAGCCTCCATGCATGAAATATATAGACAAGCCATTAACATGGGCTTCCTGCTGTCTTACTATCAGGGCTCATCTGCTTCAGAGTTGTTCATTTGCATCCCTGCGTTAGCCTAATGGTCTTGCTTCAGCTCCATGTGAACCACGAGCTTGACCCAAAGTCCACAGAAGTTAAGTCAAGCCTTGTGCTAACAGGGAGATGTTTTGGTAAGCACTGGGATAGCATACGTTCCCACTGCCATTTACTCTCTTTGCTCTTGTTTGAGCAGGCAATCAGTACATCTAGTGTTTTAACAAAGAGAAGAGAAGATGCTAATTTTTGTGAACTTACGTTGCGGTGCAAGGACAGAGAAAGAGGATACAGAAATTTTATAAATGAACATTTATAGAACGCTTGCAACATAACAACATCTGTATTATATAAAACCACTAAACCAAACAGTATACAACAGAAATTAGTTGGAGGATCAATATGACATTGCCAGTTAAGGCTTTTTATTTTTTATACTAACAATAGTTTATATTCCCTAATGATTTTTTTTTTCTTTTAGAAGAAGGGGGTAAAAATAGAAGACTAACATTAAGTTTTACTCTGACTTGAGTTTTGTTAGATGCGATCACATAAAATACTCCACCAATAGATATGACAAATGCACTTTATATTTCAATGTGTCAAACCATTTCAATACTCAGGAACTATGTTGAAGCTGGCAGGCAAGCAGACTATATTAAATTTTTCTCTAGAATCGACTTCAATTCTGTACTGAATTATTGGAATTTTAGTGACCCTAAAAAAGGCTGTCAGAAATAATATTCAACACGGAGTTTTCAAATCTAATGCTCTATTACACATACTTCACATAAAATAATATGGTTTCAATATAAGCAAACCAGTCAAGAACAACAATCTATTTGGACTTGTAATTTTAGATATATTTTTATATTGATTTGTCACAGTATTTTTTAAATGTACCTTCTCCTTAAAAAAAAAATAGTCAGAGACTACATTTGCTGATTTCAGTGGCTTTGTTGCAGACTTGATACAGTTGGAAACTGTTTTTAAATAAATAAAAATTTTTACCAACACAGGACAGTAAACACGTTAACAGCTATTTCGAAGCTCTCATTTTTCAAGACGCCTATGCTCCTGCATATCACAAAATTCTCTTAAGAATTTTCTAGTGCCAGAAAACCAGTTGCATTTGCAAACCACTTAACTCCTTTATTCTTCCATTTAACTCAATGCTCTTTCTGCATAGTGAAATTCAACAGCAGTATTTCTTTTCTCCTTTTTTCTTTTGTTTTTCTCTTTTTCCCAAGTAATCAACTTTTTACTATCTTGCTTTTAAGACCGCTTCGGCTCCAGTTTTTTACTATTCTTACTAATAACATAAAAAAAAAAATTTAAGAGTTAAGCTTCCCGTTTACCTGCTCACTATAATTCCACCCCTTTTTTCTGTTAAATCCCTACTGTTACAAAATGCTCGAAGTAAAGCAATGGCACTAAGTATAGCAATATCTTTGCTCTTGTATCCACTGATGTGATAGAAGTACGGAAGTCGCAAGACCTTGGTGTGCTTCACTTAAATAAGAGAATTCAATCATACCTCACAGCTCAGGAGGAGGCACAGTTAAATCCACAGTAGCTTGGTAAGCAACACAGAAAGCCCATCAGCAGCTTTACTGTATGACAGACCCAGAGGCAACTCGCGAGCTGTCAGCACAACTGCCTGTGAAGCTCACAAGGGAAGCGATAGCCAATTATGCCCCATGACCTGCTACTGGAAAAACACAGCAAGAAAGATAACAAATCAAGGGCTTGAAAAAACTCAAACTTTTCAGAGAAACTACGTAGTTTACTTCCTATCAAACATGCATCTCACTTGAAGCTTTTAAGGCATTCAGTGACCATGCTCTGCCTGACCACTATGACTCCCATTAACGAATCCCAGAAAGGGGACCACACCTTCCACACTGCCTACCCAGGCTAAAACATACATGCCATTCACCTGGAAGCTAAGCTTTAGTTATAGCTGCAGAGGACTAACACTTGGATCTCTATTTTGGTCTTCACTGTGACTAGTTACCTTAGCTTTTGTATCGGCGTGAATGATCAGCATCAAAGCCAAACTAGACTCAGTTAAAAAGGAATCAAGCCTACTTAAAAACTTTCTTTCCACCCAGCCACTTCTGATAGGTTGTTCTGATTAGCTACAAGAATTAACTGGGAGAAGTATTTATTTTGCTCATAGTAGCAAATAGAGCAAAACAGAAAGCGCTTGTCTTGATCCTCAGTAACTGCTTTACCTCCTTCCTCTGGCCAGCACTGAGTTTCCCTGACTGTTGCACAGGTACCTCTGATACATCAGTTTAAAACCTAGCTTAAGTGCAAGCTCAGTGAACTGCACTGAAGTCATGCACGTGGCACCAACATCAACAGTGCCCTCCAAGTTGAGCTCAGAAACAATTCTAATTATTTGCTGTGTCTGGAGCGAGTCACTTAGGGATTGAATCTGAATCACAGAAGCTAATAAAAATTTCAGCCTCTGGCTTCGACGAGGATAGCATCAAGCCCGCATATGTCTAGGTTAAAATTATCCTGTTCAGAGGTCTAGTACACAGTTTGTGCCTGTGCTTTACTAAAAACATACTTACAGTTTATTTGAGGGCTTAAGCAGTATTTTAAAGGTACGCAGCCCTTTGGAAAGCCATCAGTATGCAGGATGAGTTTCACTCTTTCACAGAGGTAAGAGTACTTGATTTGCAGATAACGTGTAAAGTAGTTTGTTAGTTATAAGACATCAAGCAAGTGCAAAGTATTTGAAGCATACTGACTGTGGGTTATTTAAATGAACAATAACAAAGGGAAAATAGATAAAACATTTTAAGTAACTAAAGATGTAGATTAAATAGTTGTCTCAGACACACACAAAAAAAATCCAACCCCACATCAACCCCCCAAAAGAACAGAAGTAACTGATGTGCTGCTTTAAACTTCCGTCATTTCAAAACATAAGTGAACGAAATGCAGGAGAAGTTATTGAATGCAGACGTAGCGTTTGAAGACTATGATTAAGGCCAGTTTTGCAGTTCTGTGACCATGCTGGAGTCTGGTGTGGCAGGAGCCCCATCTGGGAGTGGCGGCCCAAAACGCTTTGTTCTACAGGTTGGGTTTGCTGAGCAAGAAGCCAAGTGGTGGCCTTTTAAAATGACTGCACCTCTAAAGGTCATGCTATCAAATATGAAACAAACAACTTGTTATGATTAACCATAATCATGCAACTGCTCTTCTCTAGTTAATGCGTTATTAAGCCAATTAGAAAATGGGTTAAGATTTACTAAATTAGAGGCTTAACTGGTTTTGTGGCCAAAGTCCACTGAAAGAGAAAGTTTCCTAAGTTGTGAACCAAAGGATGCAATAAAATTTTAAAAAAACAAAACTAGAACACACATAATTGCAAAACAGGGAAAACGCTAGATATATTTCCCTTCTAATATTTGTATTTGCCTGAAGTTAAGGTGGCTAAACTTCTGTGGAGACAAATGGCCGGCGCTATATTTTCTAGAAACCAATTAAGCCTATCTCTGTTAATGGTCACATCCTTGGGCATTTCCTGTGGATCCACTCAGTACACACAGATTTTCTTCTTCACCTAAACAGCTTCATGAAATAACAAGCACTGATTGAGCCAGTAATACAGTACAGCCAGCAACATGTTGCCAACCTGGCCTCCTATAGGGTTTGCTGCCAGCGAATTTGAAAATGTATCAGTCATCTAAGAAACAGAATGAACGCTACAAATCTCTGTCAAGAAGCAGCAAGGCTTGGGCAGATAAGGTGAAAAAAGGGTGTGGAACAATTTGAATGGTTTCTGGTGCAAACAAACTGCAAAAAGTCTCTGAAGGATGCTTTAGGAAGGTTCTTGCCCTCGATCAAGGATTTCTACACAAAAGAACAATCTGACCCTTTAATAAAATACTTTTTAAAGGTTTTAATGAATAAAAATTAGATTAGGTAATCAATACTTATTACTATGTTATATTTTTATCAAATTATATCCAAAAGCAACCTCTCTCATCCACTTTGTAATTTCCAGAGTGGGTTCTGATCGACGTTACTCTAAACAAAGGATGCCTGATATATGACTACATTATTGGCATTTTGTCAACGGTAGCAACTTACAACTTGTCTAATAACTGAAAGCTAATGAAAATTAGCTCTCGCCAAGTCTGGTAATGTACTTCGTTACTATCTAGCATTCCCCAAACCCTAAAAGCAACAGCCCTGTTTTGCTGTATTGCAGTACAGTTTTGGAAAAGAACCAAAAGATTGCCTTTGTAATTGTTGTTCAAGTCAAAATGAAATTAAATATGTCACTCTCTTTTGAACTCCTTGATGACTTGGACTTGAAATTAGCCCAAATATAATGTAGCTGGGAGACAACACAGTCAATTCTTATTTTTATGGCTTACCCAAGACAATCTTTTAACTTTACAAAAGCCTTTCAGTTATTCAAGATTTTTTTTTTTTTTTTTTTTTTTTTATCCAAACAGAGCTGGTTTTGTGCATCTTCCAATACCATCTACAATGTTTTGTTTTAATTAAAAGCATGCCAAATTCTAAAGTAACCAAAACTGACTAAGGTAAAAAGCGTATTTTCCTTTCTGTTTTCCCAAAGACTTTATTTAGTTTTTCTGAAAGTTACCAATTCAAAACCCAATATGGTTTATTTGTCTACTTTTGTGAAGGTATTTCAACATTGCTTTAAAAAAAAAAAACAAACCCCAACACAAAAAATCCCTGTACTGAAACATCAATAATCATCTTGAACAAAGCTGTGCACAAAGCAGCACCTGGATTAAGACCACCAGACTGTTTTAGAGACACCACAGAGATCTGAACTAAACACAGCAAAGGACTCTGCTCAATGAAGTAGAACAAACTGATCATGGACTCAGATTCTTTTTTTTCATAGAAAAAAGACTGATAGATTTGCTTAGTTACTCAGTGCTATATCTACTGTGAAATGTGACAAAAGCCAGAGGCCCTGCCTTTGTTTTCTCCTCTGCAATACTTTTTTTCAGCAACATCAAGATCCTGTCACCACTGAGGATGAAATATATGTTATCAACCTCTGTATACCAACAACTGAGAGGTTATAGTCAGATCTACAATTTGGCAGCTCATTCAGACTTTATGTGGAGAAATTCTTCTGTGAGCTCACCCTGTTTTCCTTGATAGGTATCTGAAACCTAATACTGTTTAGTGTTCTGAATTTAGTGATTGAAGTTGCCTCAGTACGTATATTTGACAGCACCTATAAACAGAGTCATACACTACAGTCTGTGGTAAGTGAAATTTAGCCACAGCATCTTAGCAAAATGTCTTAACTATAACTTGCAAAAATAATTGCAAATTAGTATACCCATTTGATTTTCAGTACTAGGAAAATAACAGTAGTAGGGGTACTTTATCCTGTTAGATCTGCTTGAAATGTTTATGGAGGTGGTTTCTGTTGTTCGCTTGTTTGTTTCTTCCTGAGAGAAAAGAACTTTGACTACAAATATACAAATATCTCCACTGTTTTGCATAGTCAAATATAGACACTGTGATTATAAACTCACTTGCAATTGAAAGGAACACTTTTCACACAATATATTCCATTATTAATATTCTATATTCTTCACACATGCAATGACTGGCAAGTTTAACAAATAGAACATTTACTGATTTCAAGTTTACATTTCCAAGCTTCCAGTTTCCTGAGAAATTTGTGAGCACGTTCAGACCAAAAGCAGTCAAGCTAACACCCAAACCAATGCATCCTGCCCAGAAATGGAAAAGATGGCCAACATGAAAACAAAAAAACCCACAAAGAAACAATGTAACAAGCATTATTTCCTTACATCACAGAAAGCATTTTTTTGCTTTGCTGCTAGAGATCTCCGTTAAGACGACAGACGAAAGAAAAAGCAGATGAAAAAAAGGTTTCTGCAATATGGTGTATTCTTTTCTCCATCCATTTGCTGAACATATATCCCAACACAAGTGACAAGAGAAAAATCAAACACATTTGTTTGACAGAGCAAGCGCGGTCTATAAAAGGTGAAGCAAATATTTTTGAACACCAGCTGGAAAATATTCCATTGTGGTAAAATTGGAAGTATGCACACTAAAACATGGCTGGGCAGATGAGAAACTTCCAAGTCTCGTGAGAACACTTGGACCACTGGCTGCACTCGGAGTTAAACTACGTTTGGTTACCACCTGGAAGCACTTTGCTTTGACAGCATTCTAGAACCAAAATGAAGTCACTTTTCAAACAACAGACAAAATTAAATACATCCTTCAGAGGAATTGCCTGCAGGATGGCAGAGGAGTTACTGTAAGAGGACCAAACGATAGGCTGCTTAGCAAAGACTCTAAGCATTGCCATGTTTAACATCCAATAGCCTTCCAGGCAACTGGCTGGCTCAGGAACACAGAGGTGTCTGGTCGGCAGGGTGGGACCTGCAGGTCTGAATCACCGCCACTATTCTGACCAGCTCCGAGAGGGAATGCGTCACTGCGGGCTCTCAAAAGACTCCTTCTCATCATCAAAATTTAGTCTTGAAACTTTGATTTCTGAGCACTTTATAACACAGTGCAATCTAAACATAAATCAATGGGACAAAGAGGTATTTCTCTACGTTGAGGTTTCCTTTTCCTGATGAGCAAAGAACACTACTTTTTACTATTCATTCTTGATATTCTTTGTTGGAACTATCTAGTTGTGGTTTAAAAGTCACTGCCCTAATTTGTATTACAACAGCTGACAAAAACTTTTCTTGTGAACAAACCCTCTTTACTAAGGAAAGCGTATTTCCAGGAAGTGTTTCTTATCCTTGAAGCATTTCATAACCTTAAAACATTCAGACTAGGTTTTGTATTCAACACTGAGTACTGTTCAAATACAACTTCTCTCAGGTTTTCAATACTCTCGTTACTTTGCTACTAGTTCCTTCTTCAGCGCTTCCACTCCTTGCTGCCCTCAGTGGCTGCTGTGCGCCCTCATCTACATGCCTCTCATTTTCACTGTTTTGTAAAACTTGAAGATATCCTTAGTTTATCACAAAAAAAGAAAATACATTCTCTCATAGCCTGCTTTTATGACACCATTGTTGTTTTGTGTGCTAAACTCATACTGCCACAACACAAACATGCCACTGTCGGTGTTCTGGCAAGTCCTGCATCCTTCTGTACTACCTGCTGCTTTGCCCTACCACCTAGGGCTGCCCAACTCACGCTGCCACAAGACTATTACATAAAAGCCATGAATACCCTTCATTTACAAAAAAAGAAATCCCCAAGCTCTCTCATCCCCACTTTCTCCCTGCTTTTATGGTATTGCTATGGAAAAAAACCCTTCCCTTTACCCAGTCATATTTTGTCCCTGGCTGCCTTTGAAGTTTTTTTCTGAAGGCAAAGAGAAAAATAAAATACCCACCAAACAAATAACATCCTGCATGCTCACTCCTCCCCAGTAGAGTTAAATGTTTAAGTTTATGGGGTGAAAATTCTTGTATTTATGAGCATTCAGAATTTTAATCATAATTTCTTTGACATGCAGAAATAAACAGTGTGTGTGAAGTGGCATTCTTTAGAAAGCAGAATCCCAAATCAAAAAGATACAAGTCAAGGGACGGCTCAGTACCCTGCTAAATTCATTACAATGGGAGCCATCATAATTTAGCAGCACTGATAGGTTTATTTTCATGCTTGCCTTTGCTCTGTGCTTTGGCAATTCTCCCCAAAAGAACTAATGCTGCAGGTGGTTTGATCTCCTTCCCTCCCCATCCCCAAAGACCAAAAATAACCCCCAACAACAAAACTCCGCCCCACAGAAAGCCCTAGTATTTCTGTTCAACTAAATGACATTAATGCTACCTCAACAGCAGCAGTCTTGCTTCTGACACTCTCTCCTGCCCCAAAGCACGGAACTTTATTATGTCAATGTTCTTGCTGAAGTACAAGCTGCAGTCATTATTGTTTCCATCATCACACGCATAAAACTCCGGGATAACGGTACTGAAGCATGAATGCCTACGTCCCAAGTGTAGCTGACCACAGGTCCAAAGGGCAAGGAACAGAAGAGAAAAACAGCAAGACAACTAATATCAGATAGTTACACATGTTAACTCATGCAAGTCTTGGAGGGCCTAAATAGCTGCAATGTTTTGTGAATAAACTTAAACATCTGCTGGTACCAAATAGGAACCCAGAGGATAAATTTCGAGAGGTGAGTTTTTCAGATTGCATCAAGAAGAATGCTGTCTGTGGTGGTCACGTTTAGCATGAATCAGCTCAGAGACGGGAGACTTTGCTCACTACAGCATAATTTCTCTGGTAAGGTTAATAACGCTCTTTCCAGTTATTATGGAAACCCTATCAGGCATGTTTGACTGTTATAAACACCACCAGTCTATTACCCAAGACAGCAACAATTTTCAGAGATGTCACTAAATCACTGTATCCTAGCTGCGTGCCAGCTCTTTTTGGCACTTACTCGGTTTAACTGAATTCCTCATGCAAGAGGTGTTTGTGTGAGGAGACAAGGAAGCGTTCTCAGCTTGCACTAGTGGCATAAGGGGAGGCAGCACTGCAACGAGAACAGAGAGGCACAGGGATGAAGAACTGAGATGATCCTTAAAGATAGAGATGAAAAGTCTGAACTTGATTCAGCTGAAAAATTAGAGAGAAAGGGACTCAAGGGGAAAGGATATGCGGCCACTACAAGAGCCAGGGAACATAAAGACACTTAAGATCTTCATTAACGATCTGGTTGATAGGGCAGAGTATACCCTCAGAAAGTGTGCTGATGGCACAGACTCATGACAGTCCCCACAACAAGGAGGAGTGGTTGATAAGAGGGTCATGCTGCCATCCAGAGGGACCTCAACGGGCTAGAGAAATGGGCTGACAGGAACCTCATTAAGTTCAACAAGAAGAAGTGCGAAGTTCTGCACCAATATTATACTGGGAGTCACCCAGCTGGAAAGCAACTTGGCAGAAAAGGACCTAGGGGTCCTGGTGGACACCAAGTTGAACATGAGCCAGCAACATGCCCTTGCAGCAAAGGCGGCAAATGGTATCCTGGGCTGCATTAGAGAATTCATACAGCCACATTAGAAATTTGTGTGCAGACTTCATCTGCACATAGGTTGGGAATAAAAAAAAATGATAATACAACAAGTAAGGAAAGAGACAACAAGAGTTTTAATACTAGGGACATGGAAGCTTCCTTTTGGCAGAAGCAGCAATCAGAACTGGACAAATGGGAGTCTGCATGTGAACATGACAAAAGACTTAGAAAAATCATAAGTCATTTTATGGTGAGAAGTCTTTGACATGAGAGTTATGGCCTGGTAAATATTCAGCGATTACGTATCAGAATGGAGGATTTGGGGGAGAAAGATCTTATGCTCCTTTTTCTCTGCCCAAATTTATTTCAAATGAATGAGATACTTGTGACCACCGCAGCCATTATGTGAAGCAAACTTAAGCCTTGGGAATCTTTGCAGTGTTTTTCCTCACCCTGGGTGTAATTAGATAGGAAGCTCACTCTGACTGATACAGGAGAACTTTGTGAGTGGGACCAATCCTACTCTTGCCAGTTACTGTGAAAAAACTCTCACACATTTGCCTGTCGTAGCCAAGACAGGTGGTCTAGCAATAAGACCAGATCTCAGAGATAATAGTGAATCACAGCCATAACCCTTCTGTCTACCACCTAGACATTAATCTGAGGAGAGAAAGAAATCCTCAGAACGAAGAGCTGAGAGACACAATGAAAGAACAGCCCCCATTTACTTCATTTGCTACATGTGGAGAAGAATCACATAATATGCAGTTATACCTAGATCATAAACAAGACTGGGCACCCTATGGAAAGACAAGCTGAAATTACTGGATAGCTATAGCATGACATCTTGATCATAAACAGATATATGGAAAGAGAATTCCTCAAAACAGGCCTCCCAAGAAGAATAGTGAGGTTTTTGTTTATTTCTCTGACACTTTCTGTTTATTCTCATAGTCTTCTGAAAAAATGCTGAGTCATCTCAGACAAGACCCTCTTCAAGATTATATCATACATAACTCTGCTATTATTATTGGGTTATGTATGCATCATATGGCAATCTCTATGTGAATCCAAGAAACTCTATTGTTCTGTATTTGGTTAGACTTTCTATTTGTATAGAACCCCGATCAGAAAGATTAGCTAGAAAAAGATAAGTGCATTGCCTTATTCCCCAAAGCCACTATTGCTACCATAATCCCAGGAGACACACCATAGGAGTATTAAAGAATGCTTGTGATGAAAGTCAGCAAAAGAAAAAGGGTTCCATCCACCTACAAAATCTAGAACTTATCTGAAGGTGGCAAATGATATATAAAAAGACAAGCCTTTTTTACAAGCTTATTTGGAAGCCACAAGCAGAGTTTTGCTCTGCTCACCTCCAATCCTCTAACAGTAGGAACAGGTTGAGCTGTATTGATCTTAATTTCATAGATGGCCATACAGGGTAGCTGAAACCAGGAGTTATCCCTGAAATTCCTTTCCATGTTTATATAAAGTAGCAGTTCTAGAAAAAGTCTGGCAGTCTTAATGGCTCAAAGTTACTGATACTCTAACATGCTTCTGTATTGAAATCCTTCTCCTCTGCTAACCCCAGGAAGAACGTCTGACATACATGAAGACGTTTGATGCAACTGGAGCGGTTACCTCACTTGTCCAACACATGCAAAGACTTACTTTCCCTTACTTCATGTCTACCACATGATTTTTATTCTTTTCTATGGGATTTGAATTTACCATTCAAGTATTTTCAGTATCTGACTGCAATAGTTCAGAATTTATCTAACTGAGTACCTGATTTCAGAGCTTGCTTTCCTTACTTGAAATGGATTTGAATCTTGATTCTTTCCACTTTTCCCATGAGAAAGCTCATGAAGTGTGTAGCCTGACAGGAGCCATTGTTGGTGAGAAGTTTTTGAAAAACAAGAGGCTCTTAGAATGATAATCACTCTTTGGGTTTTCTTGTTACCTTATTGTTTTCAGGATCCTCTTAAGAGGCACAAGGTGGCTGCATTCCTGTTTACATAAACTGGGAAGGTGGTAACAACCGTCGGAGTGAAAAGACAATTCTGTTAGTAAGGGCCTCTCTCAGTAAAAAATACCGATTCCCTGGCAGAACAGACATGTTTAAGTCCAGTAGTGACAGAGGCTGGAGTTACACGATGACAAATTTCTGGCTTTATAAACTTTGAGTGGAGGTTTGGCACAAATAAAATTAGAAAATGGCTATCTAAGCAGCTCTTTATCATCTGCTGATTTCTTTCTGGGATTGCTGTCCAACCACTCCTCAAGCTGCCAAAACAGCTGGGAGTGATGACCTGGGCATTAGGATTCTGCAGCAGTATCTGGAAAAGAAAACTCAGTCATTAAGTCACGATAACCAACAGCAGCGGTTTCTGACAACAGCTGGGTATTTCCTCCATTACTTGTGTGCAACAAAAAGACTATCTTTCTGTTGTTCTTTTTCAAGCAGTCTGGGGAGAGACGTAAAGCTATTGGCATAGTGATGTTCATGTTTATGCAGGCATTGATATCTTAAACATAGTTTTAAAGTGCATGCTTAGGCAAAAGTGTGTGGTCAAGTTTGTTTGGGTTTTGGATTCAGGATTTAGAGTTTGGGGTGTTTTTTCCCCCTTTTCCTTTTTTTTTTTTTTTTTTTGTTTTCTGCTGACTTGACTGTTCTCTAGCTCTGGTTTAGTCTCCTAGCATTCCTGTGCAAAGGAAGTAGGAATCCCTTGGGAATGATATGTGCGTATGGCTGCATGCCTTGCAAGTTGAAGCCACACTTATGGTCCATTCTTCTCAGTTCTGATCTTTCACACTGCACTCTGCTGAGAGGAGCAGGGGAACAAGGCACTGAAGATTATCACCACAGATGCATTTCAGGAAGGTGAGAGCAAAATACATGTCCATATCATAAATCTATTAATGTATGCCCCTCGGGATAGCTATCTCCCAAATCTTGCCTCACTTTTAAAGCTAACTCTGTCTGTAGGCACCAGTTTCATTCTCTAGCTTTGGCAAGAGCCACAGCTTGAAAAGCAGAAGAGGTAGAGAAGCATCTCAGTTCTGTAATCAAAGACAGGGTTGGTAGAGCAATAGGTAGGGTGTTCCTTTACATGGGGCTCTACTTTCTTTTAATTTGTGGATAGAGTGATGCTGCTTTCTTCAAACTATTTTTGTTCCAGGTCAAGGAACAAAGAGTCAAAGCAGCAACACCAGCTCCAATTCAGTTCTGTTTCATTCTTCGCCTGTCAGGGAAAAGTGATCAGGTATGCTCCTACCCAGAATGGCCTGTAAAAGAAAATGTACTCTGTGTACAGAGGTAGCTGAGCTTCCAGCTGAAACATCAGAAGAGCAGGAAGAAATGATCTTTTCTTTTACTTCTCGTCTTTTCCCACACTCATTTTTCCCCACCAAAAACTTCAGAGCACCAGCAACAAAACCATGCCATTGCAAAGGGAAGAGGAGGCAAAGAATTAACCTCCTAAACTCAAACACAATTTTAGGACTCAACCAGAAACTAGATAAAACACTGTCCCAAAGTATTGTTCTAAAGAACAGCTTAAGATATTAGAATACCCCTCATAAAAAGATTGCCAAAAAGAAGCTGTGAGTGTAAACATAAAAAGGGAGGGAACAACAGGGCACTGCCACTGCATCTGATCCTGGTATCAAGGTGCAAATAGAATGAAGTCACAGATTTGTGCATCTATTAGGGGAAAAAAAAAAATATTTCCTATGGGTAAAATTTGTGCGTCTCTAGAAATAGTAGGTCTGATGCATATGTTGTTTAGAGGCAGTGCAAATTCTCTTCTGGAAGCTCACAGATAAGAACAGTTTCCTCAGAGAAACCAAGATAAATCTTTGCTCCTCTTGCACATCTCAGATTCTGCCCTATATGACTAAGGGAAGAAGGCCGATTAGAAGAAGGAAAAAAAGCTTCTATTAGCATACAAATATCTTGGTAATCAAGCAATAATAGCAAAGGAAATGCAGAAAGAGTACATGACAGTTTAATGAGGCATTCTTAAAATATTATATTTTGTAAAGTTTATCGAAGTGTGTGTATGACTGTTTAATGAGGTTTTGCTAACATACAGTATTTTCAAGGCTTGCTCGAGTATAGTAGGGCTTCTTTATATTAATGAATTGTGTCCAGGGTTTTGCTTTTTTGTTCAAAGAACAAGTCACAGTTTCTGCACATACTCACTAAAATGCACACTACAATTTATTATTTTCCCCACAGTTTCTTCTATTTATTTCTTATTTAAAGACACACAATGTTGTTTTCATTTGCAAACATAAAGGAAAGAGATAATGACACAAAGAGGAAGGGCTATCCCTTGGAATATGTGCTTAACCATAGAGGCTAAACTGTCTAAAATAACTTTTTTTCTGTTATGAATAGCTCAGTACACGCTATTATGCATCAAGTACCTTATGAAATTACTCTGTAGACACCAATTACTTACACAGTACATAATGCATTTTTCTGCTAGGTAAAATTAAGTCTCAGCAATGAAATCACCATGCACAACAATTTGCACAAGGAAAAAAAAGGAAAGAGGATACATAAATTAGTGGAACAAATGAAAGCCTTATCCCTGTATGCTCTGATTTCAGCCAAACCTTAAATCTTAGCAGAAGTGGGTTTGGTGGTCTCAGAACTGAAATCGCCATGCCCAACAATTTGTGCAAGAGAACAAGAAGAGAGCACACACAAATTGGTGGAACAAACGAAAGCCCTTTCCTGCTACACTCTAATTTCGACCAGCTCTTAAAACCTTGTGGAAATTAGTTTGGTGATTTCAGCCGAATTTCACAGTTAGCATCAGAAAACTAGTTTCAATTATTAGCTACAATTTCATTTGATTAAAAGCCCCTAATCTGGAGAGGCCCAGGACTCTGCTAGCTTGTAAATTAAGTTAACATTTTCCTTCACCTCAAGACAGGAGGATCGCTCAGAGCTAGGATTCAACGCACCACATGTTTTGTAAAGATAAACAAGTGCATTATGTTACTGTAATTCTTTAACCTTCACAAGCCACAAAGTATTCCTCTCAAAATTTTTAAATGTTGTTCTCTGATCGCTATTAGGTATCCACCACATTTCAGGGAAGTCTGGAGAGCAGGAACAACTGGTTTTAGCAGTGGCCTCTGTCAATGCACCAGAATCTGGACCTGCAGCGCAGCACCTAGTGACTCCTCTCTCCCAACTTCACATTCGTTTGAGCTAGAGGATATGTTTAAAAAGCAGTTGAAAAAGACAGACAGAAAGAACTTTCACAGAAATATAAAATACATGAGTCCTCCATCAACATCCATCTACCCCAATTTAGAAAAAAAACCCCAAGTGATATAGTAGAAAGTTTGCTTTTTGTATAAAAGCTAGTGTTTGAAACTGAGTTTCTTGTACCTACAGTTTATAGAAAAATTCCAGTTCAAAAAGCCCATCTTTTATTCTTTCAGTTAGCCACAAGAAAAGCCTGTCATATGGAAGAGAGCAGTGAACACACAAAAGATGCACCTTTGGTCAATACGCCCTAGAATGACTTAAGAAATGTCACTCAGGATTGGTGCTGGGCGCTCTGCGCTGCTGTGGGAGAATTAAATCTCTTATTATTCTTCCTATTATAATAAAAATACAGGAAAAAATGAAAGAAACCATGAGAAATCAACTGAGAATAAAAGCATGTGGCAAAATCCAGGACCCGCTTGCACGGGCAGCCTCTTGCTTGTTAACGCTGCCAGTGTCCAGGGATAACTTTGGCCCTTGCCATTGCCCGGTGCATCTGATTGACAGAATACTCACAGCATAGCACTTCACTACCAAAAAAATGCAGAGAAGGAAAGCAGCAACTGCAGTAAATACAATGTTTTCAAGTTACTTACTTAACAATTTGCAAAATCATAGATCCGTAGGATTATATCACTTGTGGATCAAAGCCAAAGAATCCGAAGGGCATTAAACTACATAAGCTTGGCCTACTGATAAAGTTAAACTGCAGCTACTTTTACAGTGGAGGCATTTACAATGCATTTTTCTACTCATTTCAATACCCTGTATTACACTACTATTCTGACTTTTTTTTCTCTGTGTGTGTGTTATTCATCTGGACAAGATCTCTTTTCACCAGGAATAACAGAAAGTATGGGATTTATTGCTATAATGAAGTTCTTTCAAATCTCTGTTTTCTCTCTCTAAAGGACAGGAGGATAGGCGTTCATCTCATCAGGCAGCTTATTAGGATTAGCACTGAATAAGACACCACAGAATGTCAAGCCTATCAGTTACTAAACATGCATCATACAAACTTTGTCTTTGCGAGAACCTCTGCTCTGCATTTGTCATCCACCTGAATAATTAACAAGTACATGCTGCCTGCCAGCAGCTTAGGGAATTAATTTTCCCAGATTAAATGCAGATCACGTCTGCAAAAAACTCAGACCACACACATACCACGCTACTACCTTTCAAACATTAAAAGGCAAGGAAACAAGTTTTATTATGGTCACAACTGAGTCCGACCTAAAACTTCTTCATTATAGCTACGACTTCATAATCATTATGAAGTGGTCAGAGGGGTTTTAACACCCAACTAATGCAAGAAACCAGCATGGAACTCTCTCCAGTTAGCATGAGGAGAAGCTATTTAAATAAATCTTTCTCTGAACACTCTGAGTTGCTTCACTGTTTAATACTATTCTATTCCCAAAATACTGAGGCAGTCACAGGGAAAAGCTAATGTCTGTAAACACAGGTTTTTTTAAACTTGAAGTATTTACTCTAGGCTCCTTAAAAATAGATATAGAGATGATAACTGCAGCATGCGATAGCATGCATATTGATGACAAGGACTAAGAAACAAATGCAGTATCTCATTACCTTATATTTTCTATGACCCAAGTTAACACTTCCTACAAAATCAGAGGCCTATTAAAGGCTGGGTTATATTTGCAATGAAAAACATGACCGATTATTGAAAAAGATAATGAAAAACTTCCCTTTGCACTATGCTAATGAAAATCATAACTGCGCAGTAATATGTAAAAACATGATTTATCTTATAACATCATGGGGAACTTTATTCTCCAGGAAAGAATCTGAGTGGACAAAGGATTGAAATTTGCAGCTTTCAGGACACCCTTTCTGAAGTGCCATTCCTCAACATACTGATGGCTAAGCAGCGATACTACCTAGTTTGGAGCCATGGCACCATTTGCCATGAACCTCTACTAGTTCAGTAGCTAATAAAGACAACAATCCCAAAGAAGTTAAAGATGTCCACAAGGAAATCAGCAATAATTGTTCCCAAACTCAAAGGACAGGAAACAAACCAAAACACACATGAGCTTAATGCCGTAAATTTCTTAGGATGTGAGCGAGTACAACAGATGAGCCTATATGAAAGGGAAGACTCCATAAAGGAGAGCACTATAGCAAAGATATTCTCTTAAAGAGAAGCATCACTTCAGTAAGGCAGACTGTGTGTTCCTCCTTTGACTCTCTCGTCCTGGGATGCAGTGTTTCTACAGAACAGTGAGCACTCAGGACGTCTTGGACTCATTAATCTGATCTTCAATTTGCCTTTCCTATTAGTTAAGCTTCTGGAGGTCATACAAGACTCACCACCCCTGTGTCATCTATTTGGCTGTAAATACTACTACAGCTTCCTTTTGGTTAAGTGCATTGTAATATTTTTGCTGCCTTCTCAAAAATTGGCATTGGAGGGAATTTAGCAGGAGGGAAATTAACTACACTATTACATTCATAATACATATGTCAGTAATAGATGGCTACAAAATGTATGTTATTCTGATAAATACTAAAGGCAGTGATTACAGATGGCTTTTGTATTTAGTCTGACTGAGCTATTTACTGCTTCCAGCTTATAGAAATTCATGCAAGGGAAGAGTTCCTTCTGAAAGTTCTGAATTTGGAAAAATCTGTGTGTACACATACATATTGCTTTAAATATATATTTATATATTTAAAATGGAAGGTAATTATAAAAAAATCTGAATGCTACCCGGTATGTTTTTTCCAGTTTTAAGAGATTTTATGATGCAGAATAGTAAACTAGTGTCTATTTCTTACATAAGACATTGTTACATTTTGAATCTACAGCTCCAAAATCTTTCCACTCCCGTAAAGTTACTATCAACAAGTAAAGTGATTACCATTCCTGTGACCCACATTAAAAACAGCCAACTTAATGTGAATGAATTACCAGTTAATCATCAGAGTAAACAAAAATCTATTAAAAAATTGTATTGAAGTGCAGTACTTATTACATTGCTAAACATTAATGCAATCTACACAAAAATAATTAATTTTTTGTTCTTTTCTCAATAATCACTCTCTCAGAAATAAATATTTTGCATAAAATTAACATACTGTATTCATTTATATTTCTCTCCATTTTTGAAAAGTAGTAACTTTTTTTGATCTCCAATATTACAGCATATACTTTATACAGGGGAATAACTGAATGCAAAGACAGGGTTGCTTTTTTTTTTAATTCGTGTTCTCCATGTTTAATATTTTGCTACCGTTATTGAAATTTAAATTGAAAAGGCTTGGTATTGTCCACAGCAGAGACCTAGTTCTAACCACAGTATGCCTATCACTAGCAAACTAAAATTGAGGCCCTGCCCTCAGCCCTGGGGCTTAATCTCTGGGTAATGCTGGAAATGTTGTTCCATGCATGGATTAGCAAATTAAAAGAAGTTACAAACCTCTACTGTGACTTGTCTAACTCCTGCAGTCCCTAGATCACCATCCATAGTTACAGCACTAGGTTTAGGTGTTTTGAAAAGGCATGGCAGGAAACAGCAAATTGATAGAGAGATTTCTGTTAACCACAAATCGGAAATATCCATGCCAAATAACCAAAGCCACAATGGTAAATATGCACAAACATTTAATTTAGAATTATTATTAAGAATTACCAGAGCTTTTTGTCAGATGTAACTGGTTTTATTTCATAAAAAGAAACTGACAAAAAACCCTAGGACACTCTATCAAGGTAGATCTGGTTAAATATGCTGTTATTTAGAAATTCAGCTAATAAAGAATGCTGTATAGCAAATGAATCCAATTTTTTTCCCCATTAGTGTTGAAAAGATAATATTCAGTTCAAGCCTCCTGCAATTTTATTTACATCATAATGTTTTAACAGAACATTCAAGTTGGCTAGCATCTTATATTGCACAATACACAAGCTTGAGGGATGATTTTATTAAAACTTTGATACTTACTGATCTCAAAATAGATGCAGGGATAATAAACATTATTATTATTAGCTTAATATGGGCAAATGCTCTTTTAGAAGAACAGTAACATATACTCCATTTTGAACTTTATTTTGTTAACTAGTCTCAAAGAAAAAAAAATTCCTCCAGCAATTCTGTGAGCAGTGCTCACTGCAAAGAAACATGCATTACTATCTTAACGAATAGAGAAAAGTTAAATAACTGAATATCCATAAACTCACTGCGTATTTGAGGAAGTGAGGGTATTCAGGCAGCCTAATGTTATGTATCAGATTTGTTTGTTAAGCAGGACACATACAGAATATGCTAAGTTACGTGGGCTCTTGGGATACCAACTATGAATCCTTTATATTTGTAAATTTAAAACCACAAAATTTAACACATCCAGTAGAAATTTGCCCAGCATCTTAATATTAGTTAATTCACTGTTCAACTTAACTGAGAAGGGGCTACAAAGAAATAAATATTTGCTTGAAATTTAGAAGAAACATGACACATGCTTCTGTCTCTGTTCTAAAGTAATTCCACCCAAGCACCAGCCTGCACTAGTACCCAGCCCAAGTTTCGGGCATGTGAATGAAGCGGAAACACTGGCATCGTCTTGCCACAATCATGAGACAACAAAAATTGCAGGAAGTAAAATGGATTTCAGTGTAACTGGTGAAATACCCCAGCCACTCTGCTCTCTTGACTTTTCTAGGGTGAAATATCATCTCTGACTGATGATGTTACACCCAGTAGGTGCGAGTCTGACTGTAGTTATCCATAACCAGATGGGGACAAGATCTTTCTCATTAGTGGTGTGGCTGCTTGGCTCATCTATTAAAAAAAAGGAATTCTATTTTGGCTGGGGGGTTATGGTAGTAATGGGGACCAGTAATCCCACAGGCTGGCTCTCCAGAAGACTCTAAGGAGTTAGAGATGTGCACGTGCCTGCAAGTGCTCAAGCTATACTACCCAAGTCGCAGAAGGCAAAAGCAGGGAACTGGGAGAATGAAGAACCACCCACTGGAGAAGGTGATCAGGTTTGAGACCATCTAAGGAACCTAAAGGTGCATAACTCTGTGGGACCTGATGAGATGCACCCCCAGGTGCTGAGGAAATGGTGGATGAAGCTGCTGAGCCACTGTCCATCATATCAGATGTCATGGCAGTCCGGTGAAGTTCCCACTGACTGGAAAAGGGGAAACATAACCCACATTTTTAAAAAGGGAAAAAAGGAAGACCTGGGGAACTACAGGCAGATCTCCTCCTGGAAACTATGCTAACGTACATAGAAAATACAGAGGTGACTGGTGACAGCCAACATGGCTTCAACTAAGAACAAATCATGCCTGACAAATTTGGTTGCCCTCTAAAATGGGGTTACAGTGTTGGCAGATAGGGGAAAAAGCAACTGATGTCATCTGCTTGGACTTGTGCAAAGCATTTGACACCGTCCCACAACATTCTTGTCTCTAAATTGGAGACATACGAATCTGACAGATGGACCACTCTGTGTATAAGGAATTGGCCAGATGACCGCAACTCTCTGAGTGTGACCAACAGCTCAATGTTCACATGGAGACCAGTGATAAGTGGCATTCCTAGGGGTCAGTATTGAGACCAGTGCTGTTTAACACCTTTCTCGGTGACATGGACAGTGGGATTGAGTGCACCCTCGGCAAATGTTGACAACACTAGGCTGTGTGGCGTGGTCAACACACTGGAGGGAAGGGATGCCATCCAGAGGGACCTGGACAGGCCTGAGACATGGGCCTGTGTGAACCTCATGAAGTTCAACAAGTTCAAGTGCCGGGTTGTGGCAATCCCAAGCACAAATACAGGCTGGGCAGAGAATGGATTGAGAGCAGCCCTGAGAAGGGCTTGGGGATGTTGTTTGATGAGAAGCTCAACATGACCTGGCAATGTGTGCTTGCAGCCCAGAAAGACAACCATAACCTGGTCTGCATCAAAAGCAGTGTAACCAGCAGGTCAAGGGAGGTGGCTTTCCCCCTCTACTATGCTCTCGTGAGACCCCACACCTGGAGTACTGCGTCCAGCTCTGGGGCCCCCCCAACATAGGAAGGACATGGTCATGTTGGAGCCAGTCCAGAGAAGGCCCACAAAGATGATCAGAAGGCTGGAGCACCTCCCCTATGTAAACACACTGAGAGAGAGTAGAGGTTGTTCAGCTTGGAGGAAAGAAAGCTCCAGAGACACCTTACAGCAGCCTTCCAGTACCTGAAAGGGGCCTACAAGAAAGCTGGAAAGGGACTTTTTACAAGTGTGTGTAGTGACAGGACAAGGGGTAATGGCTTTAATCTCAAAGAAGGTAGATTTAGATTAGATATAAGGAAAAAGTTCTTCACTATGAGGGTGGTGAGGCACAGGAACAGGTTACCCAGAGTTGTGGGTGCCTCTCCCCAAGAAGTGTTCAAGGCCAGGGTGGATGGGGCTTTGAGCAACCTGGTCTAGTGGAAGGTGTCCCTGCCCATGGCAGGGTGGTTAGAACCAGATGATATTCAAGGTCTCTTCGAAACCAAACCATTCTATGATTTTATTACAAGAGGGATCTCCTTTAGTTTCCTGTACAAAAAAAAAAAAGCAGAGAGTGCCTGATGACACTGCATTTATCTGGCCAGGTGAGCTTCATTAGCTCATCAGGACCATGTTCAAGACAGACACACAAGCCACTATGCATAAAAGCCATAAGAAGAGAACAATTCTCTGTCGGTTGAAAAACAGTATATGCTCTGCCATTCCCCACAACAATGAGATTTTGAGCACTGATTTTATACAGTGATTACAATTAAGAGTCTTTCACTGCCTCTGACAATAATATAACATATATTACTTTCCTCCTTTAGTATTAGGATCACTAAACCAACTGTAGACTGGTAGCAAAATTACAGTGAGAAAAGTCAAGGTATTCAACCAGCTAGTTTGAGAGAAAACTAGGAAAATTCAACCAGGATTTAACTTCTCCAGACTTTATGTTAACTAACATTAGAAGTTCTCTGGCAAGTTTTTTTGTTTGGTTTTTCCCCAGGCCTTCCATTTATTCATAAGGAGCATGCAGCATTTCTCTGAAGTACCACTTTTGTGCAATGACAGTGGGGGCCAAAACATAGCTAAACGGTTCTGGAAGAGTATTTACAAGCCAGACCTGGTCTAAGAAGTGCCAGTAGTTTCTCCATTCTGTTCTACAAAAACACTTCTTGCCTGTCCTACACAAACCACTTGACGTGCAGAGGGCAATTCAGTGCCCAAACTCACTCCAGCCACTGATTTTTCTGCAGAGTTCCAGCAAGGGTCCCAATCTGTGAGAACTGTGATGATGATTCTGCAATATTGACATCTTCCTACTAGGAAGTTGACTGGGACCACCAACTCATTTCACACAGGCCATCTCTGAGCCATCAGATGATAATCAGTTTCAGTTTCCACCCACCTGGGCTACATTCAGACTAGTGACCTAAGGTGAAGGTCTCCACATCCCATTACCAAACCCTCAAGCCATTTAGTATCCTCATGTAGTAAGCTTTTTCCCTGCAGCATAAAGTCAAGAGACAGTAAAAAGCTGTCTATATCTGAAATCTGTTCTCAAGTACATGGTCAAAGCCTTTTGATGCAAGTACAGAGATATAAATTTTCAGATATTAATTTGGCAGTATATTTTTCAGTCAATACAAAAAGTCATGTACAAGGAGAAACTAGATAAATAATAAAGCAATATTTTGCCATAAAATCTGAAATTAATTGTTTATATAATACCAATAATTAACTTTTGGGTTATCAGATATTAAGTCTCTGCATGGTAATAATAAAAAAAAGAAAAAACATC
>NW_009260791.1:6911745-6931745 GCF_000687185.1 Egretta garzetta
AGTAATTCAAACAACATTAGCAGTATTATCAAGACATTAAAGTATATCTATTTTTAATAAATTAAAGACTGAGCTACATGTAAATTATATGTTTAGCATTTAATGCTATATTCACATACAGTGTATTTTCTGTTTGCTAATGCTAGTCTTTTTAATACACAGTTTAAAATATTAGGAACTGTAAATTATCTTGTGTGTTAAATATGCCAAGTACTACAGAAGTGTTAATTAATGTATTATTAAAGCAGTTTTTAGGAGGAGTGAGAAGATATTTTAAGCAGTATGGGTTTCAACCGGAATAAATTCACATACATTTGCAATAAGTTTGACAATTTATTAAAAATGATCTTGTACTAAATAATATAAAAGGGTTTTTTTTTGGGGGGGGGGATGGGGGGTTTTGTTTGGTTTTTTTTTTTTTAAATAACATACCAAATACTATGCTAGGTTAAAATTACTTTCTCTGTAACATTCAGCCTTGAATTAATCAGATAAAGATGAAAGTGAAGAATTTTGCCAACAGTGTTTCTTACTAAACTCACTCAGTTATGCCTTTCAGCCTAGTATATTTTATATGAAGGATATCTTGTTAAAACAACTGTTGAAGGCAAGTCATGTCATATCAACCACACACCATACCCTATGGGAGCTCAAATATTCCAAAAAATCTATGTTAATATAATTCTGCCGCACAATTCAAGTACGGAAATACAGCAGGTTTTCAGTGACATGCGAGACTTCATATAAGTACCACATTATCTATATGTCTTCCAGAAATGAGGTAAAGCCATAGCAAGGATTATACTGAATCAATTTAGGAAGGTAAATATTGTTAACAAGCACCATAAAATAGCCTAGTAGATGATTCTAATCTCTATTTATCAACTAACAAGTAGGCTGCACTTCTCAATGCAGCTTCCAACAATATATCTGTAGGACAGCAATATTCTCTGGCTCAGGAGACCAATGCAACTTCTCAACAAGGGGTTTGTGGCTTTCTAATACAAGATTTACTACGCATCATGCCACGCGCTTCCACCATGCGTTTGCAAAGTGGTTTTAAAAAACTATGCAGCTTCTTGCCTATCTAAATCTTTTGAGTGTGTTTTGCCCTTGTCATAAAGACTAAGTACGATTGTTCAGAACATCCAGAATCTCCTTTGGAATACTTCCTGCAAAGACAGAGTATTGCTTGTTGTAGGTTTTTGAACCTCAGAAACAACACGCTTTTACAGTCATTTAGCTTTGCTGGGAAAGAAAACAAAACGGGACTGCAGGGGGTCTGATAGAGCTACTGGAGTTTATGGGTTCTTTGCTACTCCTCTGTGTGACGTCCAAAACAGACTGAAAACTTCCACATTACAGGGACCAGAAAGGTGGAGACAGAAGTGGTCACGGAGATGCTTAAGAATTTTAGTAAGCTAGTCAATTATGAGTCCTTGCCAAGAAAGTCTTATTTTGTTTATCATTTGGGCTAGACCCCAAACCACTTTTTTTTTTTTTTTAAATTAAGAAAAAAAGCTAACCAACAAAGACTTGGCAGAGTCAATTCTCCTGTTTAACCAGGCCACTCAGCAGGCTGACATTCAGCTTTTAGACTGTATTTTTCAAAATATTTTCTCTTTACTGACAGAAGCTGCTATAAAAAATTTGTCTCAGCATCCAGCTGGTGATTGACGGCAGGGCCAGAGAGACTGCAGTAGGCTTAAGCAAGGGAAAAGAGCATTAGCTGTGCCACAGCGGTGAAGTAGGATGAGGTTTACAAGCAATAATAAGGAGAGACAAAAGCACGTTCAGGATGTGTTTCTGAGACAAAAGAGTAAAAGAACACTAATGATGCAATAATAGGCATGACATTAAAATGAAAGTCTGGAAACACAAAATAGGTAAAAGCAGAAAAAAAGCTTAAGATTCCATCCTGCTTTCCAAAATGGTTCAATGGAAAAGAAGCAAGACCACCTCATAGATCTGAAAACTCTCTACACATCTTCCACTGTACTGGAGTATCTGGGATCTCAATTTTCAAGTTACAAAAAGCCGTTTTCCCTGTCTTTCTGTTTCCAAGATTCCAATTTTTAAATCAAGAAAATACTCTGGTTTTAATGTTCACTGTTTGATTCTAGCCCCTAACCAGACAATGGAGTTTTACCAAAATCCTGATTATATCTAACCAAAAAGTAGCCACAAGAACTCAGCAGTAAACATAGGTAAGCTTAGTATTTAATAACAAAGAGCAGCAGTCTCGGGTCAGATTTGAACATTTTTGCCATTCAAAAGGCCTACATTTTTGCTGTGCAGGGAAGGAAGAAAACTGCACTACACAACGAGGAAACCTTTCTTCATCCAAAAGAACCCCAGAAAAACTCCATAGCAAAAAACCCCGAAACCCCAGAGAAGTGACAGAGTGTTTCACTTGTCGTTATGGAAGAGGCACTGAAGTGTTTTAACTAAGTGTTCCTCTGCTGTGTCCTGATTGACTCCACAACTGATAATGCAATTAGCTACTTGCAGAGCACACTTTAATCTCTCCATATGCATTTTCTAGATGGATATGGAACTCAAAGGCCTTGTTTTCTTTTCCAGAAGTGTTACAACTGCAGTCAGCACATGTTCAGTGTATCTGACCGATCTGCAAAATCTAAACAATAAGCTGGCACACAACCCATCTTCCCTCTGATGCACAACACCATAGCAGCCATGGAAAACTCCTTTCCATGCATCTAGCTGTTATGTTTGGGTTTCACTGCGTCCACGAGCTTTTAGACCTCCTTTAGTCTGAGAACACTGTATCACTGTCTTTCGTGATTTACCTGGCCCAATACCAGGCACGGGCTTTCCTGGTTTCCCCCTCCAGGACAGCCTACTTTATCCCTGGTAAGAACATGCTGGCCTCATTCTCCAGCTGTCAGGAGCAGAAGCAGAGAGCTCTAATCCCTGTGGTTTTGAGCTCACCCCTTCCAACAGATGTAAAAGTTGAAGCAAAAGATACAGAGATTTTTTTCCCATGGGTTCCAAAACAAAGTACCTTTTACTTTCACTAGCACACAAAGCTCTAGACAATATGGCTCTCCAGTTTCCCTATCACCCATGAGAGGAGTTTGGGCTTCGAGCAGTGCCATCTGAGGACTGCAGGGCTCTCCCCTTGGCATGCGCCTCTCTCCCCTCACCACCGCAGCAGTCAGCCTCTGCCTGTGCTATTCTCTTCGGCCACATTTCTTCTGCCTCAGCTGACTTTCAGCTAACCAGGAACCCTGCTCCAGCGCCTTGCACAAGTTTCATTTTTCTAAGTAAGCATGTTATCCATTCATCCCTCCCAAGTCCAAGGCCAGTGATTGAGTGTCTTTGGCTCTACAGTTTTAAAGAGATAAGGTGTGCTCTTTTTTCTACTGCTCTGAGCACTCTTCCTACAGGCATGCTCTGAATCAAATGGGAATGATTTAACTTTCCTGTTGTGTGTGTTTGTGGGTCCCTGAGTATATATACACATGCACACCAGTGTGACAACCAAACTCATACCTGTCTGCAGACGTAATTAGCTACTTAGGGCAAGCCACAGTCTCATATGGTGATCCACCTGCCCATAACAAGCCACGCATCCAGAGGGTTATCATCCTAAATAACTAGATATTTAAACTGAATTTCTAAATTACAAACAGGGAATTTCCTTCTATCACAAATATTCTTTGACCCATATGCTATAGATACTTTATAGAGACTTATTTTACACTGTATTATGACAGATAGCTAAGAAAAAGAGAGAGTCTGCAGTAGATGTAAAATGCTTCTGTTCCTATTAGACAGGATTTTATGCATCCAGGAGTTAGTGACTACGCAAGGCACAAGGCAAACAACAGACCAGTCTTGTGGCAACTGAAATAGTTAAAAGGTAATAGCAGCTACTATGTAATAAAGACCCATGCGTCTCAAGGAAGGTAGATCTTTCTGAATTTATATTAAATCCAATCTTCCTCTGACAATCTGGAAAAACAATTTCTGGAAAAAGCCACCCTATTACTCTGGTAGGAACTGAAAACCAGAAGTGTGACCAGTGCTTTGGAGGAAAATAGAATTTTTGTCAAACCACTTTTCCTTTTCAAGAAATACTAGTGAGCCAGAAAGCAGTTCGTTGGGTTTTGAGGACATAGAAGGCTTTAAATAACAAAAAAAAATTGTTCAAGATAACCAGACTTTTTTCTTAACAGTTCTTGAAAGAAGGGCAAGGGGCTTAAAAAAGAGAAAGACTCAGAGAAAACACATACACTGCACACTTGTGAAAATTGATATCACATGGTAGAACTTGTTTTTAGAAAATTCTCTTGTACATATACAAATCAAGGGTTTTTTTTCATCTAAAATGAGGATAAAAACCAGCATGATTTTCATATTCTAAATCTGCTTTTAAATACATCATTGAAAAAGCCACATGCCAAAAAAATTTGTAAGCAATAGCATGATAGTTCATTCTACCACAACATTTTTCTTCACCAATGTGGTACATTACAGCTCTGACCTAAATTTTCATATGTTTATTGAGTGGATTGTTTACTACCACAAACATTGTAACACCGGTATTTATGTTTTAACTAGTATTTTTGAGTCCCTTGCATCTGAGACCATAATCAAATTATGCAGTACAGTTCCCCAATTACCTCCCTGCTTCATTATATTTACCTGTTTTTCCCTGGCAGACGCTGTTTGCAGTGCCATCTGGAACGCATACTGTGGTCTCCCAAACACAAGCCTCAAGCCAGGGGAAACCTCGTTGGAAGTGATGGGCACGTTAAAACCAGTATCAGGCACTGATGTACCTACCCAAGTTCTCCCGGCAGCTCTACAGACTGCTGGTGTGCCTGCCACAATGGACAAGGTACCTGTCTTTCTAGGGCTGGAGGTTAAGGGACAGTGAGCATAAGCAGTGACAGAGGAAGCTATGGGGATAGTAATGAATAAGCAGGAATACAGGTGAGCAGTGGGGAGAATTTTAGTACCAAAACATAAGCACTAAGGGGGTAAAAAAAAAACAAACAAACAAACAAAACCAACCCAGTAATTTCCTGTTTATACTTACTACTGCATATGGCCTAAAATATAATAGTTCTCTGTTCTTGATGTCATCTTGCTACCCTTATGCAATATGCAACACCCATATCAACTCAAACTACGTTTTTCATTTTAATGCAGATATAAAGTTCCGCTTAAACACAACAATAAAAGGCTGATATTTGCATGCATTGGATTTGGTCATCCAATCTGAATTTAGTTATCTGTCAAGCAAAAATATCTACACATAAGTGTCAAAGCAAGCCAGCCTGCAAAGCCACAAATACGGTATGGCGGGTACAAATAGCAGGGGCATGAAGACTATCAGTAAAGACTTATTTACTTTGAGATTTACAAACTAGTCTTAGATAAGCATGTGGAAAAAGTTAAAACAATATACAAAAGTTAATACAGAAGCAGCAATAGACCAAAATGAATTTTAATATATTTCACCAAATCACCTCTTATCAAATATATATCTAAACAGAGAAGCCTTACACCATGCCTTTACAGCAAACACAGAACATGCACAGCAGCAACTCCTAGAGCAGAGGAGCCCTTTTTAAAGCCCTACTTCCCCTTTGCAGAGCCTGACACTGAATAGCATTTTCTGCTACACGCCAGCTTATTACAACCATCCCAACAGCACATAGATAAAGAGTGTTCTTAGGCAGCCAGGAGCAAAACCACATGCATCAGGACTGTGGTGTTCTCCAGTAGCAAGTAAAGGAAAACAAGAAAACTCCCACTCCCAATCACGAGCATATTGCTGCCATGCCACCAAGTCCTTGTACTTGGACACTTGCAAGAGCTGTATGGCCAGTGCTAATGATCCTTTAAAAAGCACCCAGGTGAGGAGGCCCTACAAGACTGTAAGTCTGTAGAAGGACTCTGCCTCCTTAAACTGTTGCTGAGGAAAAGGACACTTATCCTAATAAAAGCCAGTGCACTGAAGGGTCAGCCAATTCCCATATAAAAATGATCTGAACATCTGTAAAACATGCCATTTATTCACCTTTCTTATGAATTCTTAAAAGAGTCTAAGAGCAGAGTCTCTCTCAAATTAAGGCAAAAGATATGTTCCTGGTTTTCAACCTAAAACAGATGATGTCTGGTGTAAACTAGGGAGAAGGATGAATAGTTCATTGCTTGAACTGTTTTTACTCTTATGAAGTAGACATTGCTGTAGGAGTGCATCAAGTACACAAGCAAGAGAAATTAAAAAAGTTAAATTAAAAAAATTGGAGCGTATAAACGTCAGAAAAGTTAATGTAATTTTTGACATTTTAGAATGTATTTCATTCCATTTAGTGACAATGTCAATAATTAGATTTCAGTTTAACCTCCAAGAGACAACCTAGGTCTGAAGCGGTTTATTTGCTCTTCTTTTGGCATCTCACAAAAGATCTGTTTATAACTTGCAAGTACACTTAGGGAAGAGGTGAGGTAAAAATAAGCCAACATCAGCAATGGAAAAACCCTCTCTAATGAACTTGCCTTAACCTGTTTAGTAAACTTAACAGATTTTGCCTGTTACACAGTATCATGCTCCCATAAGGTATAAATCTACCAGCTGTGAACTTCATAGCCATTCAGTAGTTCTCTTTTATGGATGATTATCTGATTCCATGCCTTTTGTAGCAATTTCAATGCCACAGTTACCATTGATGCTGATGCCTGGTCTGGATACATGCCTGATGCTCCCCAGGGTGATATGAATCAGAACTGCCTCTCTCTGTCACGCTGGGTCCAGCATGTAACATAACCATCACCAGTAATCAGGCAGCAATGCAGCGATTCTAAAAGCATGCTGTTACCCCTGGAAGCGAGAAGGCTTCCTGCTATGGTAACCATAAAATGCTCTCTTAGGCATAAGATCTAGGTGTTGCCCAAAGCACACAGCAAGGTATTGTGCCCAACTAGGTTACGATCACCAGGCCTTTCACTTCAATTTTGGTTGAGATAATTTTGAGGGAGAGAAAAAGCTCAGAATACTTTTAGAAAGTTTTCGTTTACATAATTTGATTTCAAGGCAAAAGAGCTCAACCATGTGGGATTTAGTATGGATAGCACTTGTCACAATTAATCAGGCAAATCACACCATCAGTAGGATTCTACGAAGACCAAAAGTGAAATACGTGAAGCAACTCAGAAGATTGGGTTTCTCACCCTTAATTCAAGTCTACAACAAGAATATCTCAAATGACAAAAAAACTTAATTATATTATGAAAAATAGGATTGATTTTTAAATGCAGTACAGCTCTTGGGGCTCTTTATCCCAATGATTATTCACTACAGAGTTGTGGAACAACTAATGTCCCTTCAAACTCTACAATAGGAGTCTTATTTTGTTGAGCTTTGAAATCAAGGAAAGTGAGTGACTAAAATCAGATGAGGTCTGCATTAGGAGCATTTTGCCAATAGAGCAATCTTGGTACGCCACTGTGGCAAAGCACTAAGCATGTAATCAGCTATATCAGCAAAGGTCTGCTTTGGACTCATACAGAAAAATCACCACTTATTAGCAAAACAAGCAATATCAGTAAAAGAACAGTTTTGCAAGTAAATTAGCATCTGCTATAGAGTTTTCTGCTGATGCAGCTTTGTCTAAGTGGGATACTACACCACTTAAATACCTCCAATTGACCAAGCTATACCAAAACGTACTACAAACTTGGCTTGTATTCTACTCTTAATCTTAGCTCAGTATTTCACTCAAGATATTTAGATCATTTTCTACCCCTACTGAATAACAAAACCCTCTCAATTCAACTTGCTAAGTTAGCAAAATATGAACGTCCCTTTTAGTTTAACATCCAGCTCAAAAGGTAGAGCATGGCAGCATTCTTGAGGCAAAGAAAATACTGCTAGACAAAACAACAGTACATGCTATACCAAAGACGGCCCAACCAGAAAGAAAGAGGTGAAATATTCTACAAGCAACTGGGAGAAGTCTCACAATCACTAGCCTTTGTTCTTGGGGGGAGGAGGATGGGGGACGGACATGACTTCACGTTACCAGATGTCTGCTGGAAGTACAATACAGCAAAAAGGAAGCAGTCTAGGAGGTTCCTGGAGTGCGTGGATGACAATTTCCTGACACAATTTGTGAGTAAACCAACTAGGAAAGGCACCCCACCTGGACCTCTGGTTTGTGAACAGAGAAGCCTTCTGGGTGACGTGATGGTTGGAGGATGCCTGGGGCACTGTGACCATGAAATGATAGAATTCTCGATTCTTGGCCAATTAAGGAGGGGGACCAGCAGAACTGCCACCTTAGACTTCCCGCAGGCAGGCTTTGGACCATTTAGAGGGCTGGTTGACAAAGTCCCCCAAGAGGCAGTCCTGAAGGGCAAAGGAGCCCAAGGCAGCTGGATGATCTTCAGGAAGGAAATCCTGGAGGTGCAAGAGCAGGCCATCCCCATGTGCCGAAAGATGCACCAGGAAAAGTTTAGATTGATATTAGGAAAAATTTCTTCGATTAAAGGGTTATCAAGCACTGGAATGGGCTACCCAGGGAAGTGGTCAAGTCACCGTCCCTGAAGGTACTTAAAAGATGGGTAGACTAGGTGCTTAGAGGCATGGTTTAGTAGTGGACAAGTACTGTTGGACTTGATCTTAAAGGTCTTTTCCAACCAAATGATTCTATGAAAGCACAGTTGTGATCAATACATGGATTCACTGATTATACAGGTGACAGGCTGCCTAGTCGACAGCCTAGCACAGGGAGCGTCTGCAACCCTGGGATGCTTCCAGACAGCCCAGGGACTAACAGGCTGCCAAACTCATTGCACCCTGCAGCGTGACTGGTTACACAAGCCATTTTACAGCTTGAAAATCTTTGCACTGCCTCCCTTTTGTCTGGACTGTCTGTATGTGTGTCACTGAGAATCACCAGCTGAGAGTACTCTCAGAAATGCCAGATTTTCCACTGGGGAGAGGGGGGAATGCACAACAGCCCCTCTCCCCCAGCCACGTGAAGCAGCACATACAGTAGCTTACATGAAAGGATATGCAGGAGAAGGGCAGAGTGCTAGCATTCCCTCTCCTAATGCCGTGATAGTCTCCAATCTTAGAGGTAGCAAAGGTGGTAATAATAGCAAAGTCCACCGCAGTCACAAGGTTTACAAAGCTACTGCCCTAGGCACGTAAATGAGTCACCAGAATTTAGCAAGGGGATGCAAAACCATACAGGACGCTTCTGGGCAAGAAGACAATTGATCAACACAGAAAAATTCAGAGCCCAAGAACTCCACAAAGATGCGTACAGGCCCTGGCTGCAAGTCAGCTGTGGAGGTAGCACACTGCAGCGGCACAGCCAGCTATGGACAGCTACATGAAATTAATTCATTCAACTGCTGCTCCGCTCCCCACAGTCCATTTAACTGACTTTTGTGCAGAGGTAGGGGAATTTCACCTTTTATATAGATGCAGCTGGAAAGATTTTACACACAAATTATTCCCAGTACACAACACATACTCTAAATAGTGCAGCCTGATTAAATGGTACATGATACAGCATCTTAAACTACTCTGCATCACAGTCTGCAATCTCAGAGATGGCACAGACCCAACATCACTTATGAAACTGTAAGACAAAGTTCAATGCAACTGTAACAGGCAAAGGTATCTGCTTTCATGAGTCTCCTGTCGCTCAGTGAGTAGAAAACTTTGAAGTATGACAGACTGCGTCTTTCCTTCTTGTTGATCAGATTTTTGTTTGGTATTTATGAGAATTTTACTCCCTATTTAGCAGAAATCAAGGGAAAATCCCAGATATAAAAATCTTTGGTTCATATGGTATTGCGGTTTCTTTGTTGTTGTCAGGCTTTTTCTTTTAAACACCACCACAGGATTGTATTATACATAAAATGGCATAAATTAAAAAGTGTCACTTTCCTATTGTACTCAGGCAGAAGCACGTTTACACTTCTATTGTCTTTTTTCCCAAAAGTTATTGTATTTTATTTCTTTTAAAAAGTGTAGGTATGTGGATATATGTACATGTGTATATGAACATGGAACTTTAAGACCATAAACACCTGACAAAAATGTTGAACAACAAATTAATTTTTGTAAAATGTAATACAAGTCTTGTTTTTTATATAACAGTTTGAGGTGATGCAGACTTTGCTAAATCTTTGCATGTTTTACCTGGAGCAGTACTTGTCTTAAAGGGAAAGCAAATTAGTATAAATACTTCAAATTGACTACAAATTTTGCTAAAACTCTTTTATGATAGCAGTAAGTCAACAATTTTGTCATAGATAAGTCAGAATTTTAGTGGTATTGCTGCATCTGGATATTAACTATGACTTGTGTCATTTTTGTATCATGAAGCCCGATGGCTAGGTGGGTGGGAGAATCAATAGATTGCTAAACAACTTAACCGAAGCTTTAAACTTCAGCAAGGTGCAGTGCTGCGCAGGTCTGCTATGTAGCCAACATAAGGGAAAAAAAAAAAAAAATCTTCAGAGCACAATCTTGATGTTTGTTCAAAGAAATCCTTTTGGGGGGTGGAGGAAAAGTGAGGGATGAGGGACAAAATTATCTCAGAAAGCTTCATTTCTGGTAAACTCTGAACTTATTTTTCAATAAAACATTATGCTTAATGACTTCATTATTTAATCTCCTAGTCATCTGAAAAGCAGATTTAGGTTTAAATAAAAGCACCATTTGGAAATTAAATTAAAATTAATTCATTTAGGAAGAAAACTAATATGAAAGATTGCAGGGTTTCTGAAAACCACTTCTTCGCCCTTCTTTTTGCATAAACACATCCACTAAATTTGTTAAACATTTGCAAATAATTTAGCTTTGTTTCCAGAAACAGCCCTTTTTTTAAAAAAAAAAAAAAAAACACCAAATAAAAACAGTTGGGGGAATTCACTAGCAGCCATCACTACGGACACACAAATCTTCAAGGAAGATTTGTCTTCTGTATTTCAACAGCATCACTATGCAAAACAAGCCCCACATTACTTTAAAGAAAGGCTGCAGCCATCTCATACTGCTGCAAGTCAAGAGAATGCACTCATGACTCGCTGCCCCTGTTTGGTTGCAACTCATCAGTGCCAGCAGCCCTAATCTGCTCCCAGCCATTATGACCAGCAGCTCTGAAATACGGATTAAGTCTACCCCAAGTACTCTGTGCAGGGAAAGAACTCCTTGAGCCCTTTATTCCCTAGGGAGTACCTGTGCAGGAGAATAAATCAGTGATGTGAAAGAAAACATAAAATCCTTCCCAGTAAAATTTGCAGATGACACAAGAGATAATAAAATGGTAAATACCAGGGAGTTGTCAGTTCCACAGATTGCATGGCAGTCTGGGCTCACCTGAATAAGATGTGTTTTAACACAGCTGAGCACAAAGCTGTCTGTCTAGTAACTAAGAGCACAGATCCCAAACAAAGACGACACAATAACCTAGGAAAAGGCATATGGATGATGGTGGATAACCAAATTAATATTAGCCTATGGTGCAATACCCTGACTAGAGCAGCAAAAAAAGATCCTTTGATGTACAAGGAAGTAAACACGGAGTAGCAATAGGAAAGGATAATATAAATCACTACCGATGTTGAGACAGAGAATCTTTGTTTCCAACAGCATGTAACAAAGTGGTTCTAGTTTAGGTCTGTGATCCCTGAGCACTACCACAGGAACGGCTAATGGACTATACTAGTATTCAAAGTAGGAAGACTTCATCAAACAGCTACAAGAAGCGTTTGAATTCTGGAAAACCCACCTTGCTAAAAATGAGAAACCAGTGTCAGAGGAAGATAAACGATCACTGGTTTACTGTCTGCAAATATATAAATGGAGGGGAAGAACTGAGGAGTATCATGAATATTAAAGGACGACTTTTCAGCTGCTTAGTGCTGGATTTGGTATGTTTCTGCTACATAAAAGTTACAAAACTTCAGACTAAAAATAAGGTAACAATAACTAAGAGTAAGTGCAGTTCACCTAAAGAAAGGCAGGATTTTCTTTCACCTGAAGTTCTTAAAATCAGCATTTTCCTTCTATGGATATTACAATTAGATACTGCAAAGCCTAAGTGAATCTTCAAAATTTGTATTGAACTATAAACTGAATGGGATTTTGTAAACCTAAACCTGGCCCTTCATTATTCAGTGGAAGAAAATTTTCAGGTAACATGTATACATCGGACCTGTTCTCTATTCAGGCTACGTTCCATTAATCTCAAAGTAAAATTTTAAAGCCAGTGCAATATCTAACTGTGTCAGAAATGTAAGTATGAAAAAAACTGTGTTACTGAAAAATTATATTTTCTGAGTGCTGCTCTCTCAAATGCTCCAATCAACCAAGGATTAGATGCTCAACTTAATGCTAGCCAGTGATCATTAATCATTTTAAAGTGGCACAGCTAATCTCAGTTCTTACACAGAGAAAGCCCACTCTCGTATCTCATGTGTAAGGAAACGCTGGCTCACTTTTGGATGTGTTTTAAACTTGGTTAAAGATTTCTTCCTGCAAAAGACATCTAGAACAGCTCAGCACAGAGAACCCGCAGATATGCCCAAAGCTGAGAGCAGATGTAGGCAGCTGTAGCAGGGATAAAGTTTCACCAGGCAGCCTCACACTGAGGCTGTAATATCAGGTGATTTATATTAAAAGGCCTGTCACATGAGTTAGTAGTGGCTTCTCTGCCATTTGCTGATAGAATTAGATTATTAGCTTTCAATATTTTCTAAGAGGTCAAATTTATGAAGAGGAGATGCACAGAATCTTCTTCAAATACACCTATTAATTTCACTTTGTGAGGAGAAAAGTCAAGACGTGAAGTGAGGGAGCACCAACCCAAAGAAAGATCCACTGTGCAAGATGATGGGGGCCTCTCTGCTCCTTCAGTATGTTGTCTCTTAGGTTAACCCCTAAACATGGGATATGGAAGTCACTGTTGGGGAAAAATGCATTAGCTTGAATGACAGCCCTGTTGTTCTACATGTTAGATGTTTTTCCTGCAGCTAAAATAATTGTTTCTGACTACTGTATCTTTTCCCCAGCTATATGATATCTGATGAGTCAGGATACACAAAAAAAGTCTGAAAAGTCTTACATATTTGCAAGTCAATTTATGTGCAACACCATTCACTAAGAAACAACAAGATGGAAAAAAATAATGGCCTCTCAGCCATTATCAACCTCTCTGTGCTGCTTAGGTGAATATACAGACCTGAACCAGCAAACCCAGCTGCAGAGGAGCCAGCAGGGATTTTTAATGCACTTTCACTAAGTTGTGAATCTCCATTTAGAACTATCCCCAGCTGCAGAGGAGCCAGCAGGGATTTTTCACTAAGTTGTGAATCTCCATTTAGAACTATTAGCTCCTCCTCTGCAGGTCTTTTACTAATTTGTCCATATTAAGGTGGTGATAAGCCCTGCAGACCACTTCAACAAACCTGAGAAATCCTTCTTCTTCCCACATTCTAGATCTGGTTGAATTCCGTCACTAGAACCCCTGGGAGAGCTATGTGGCCCATTAAAAGGTTTATATTCTCATTTGTGTTGTCTACCAGTACCATGAGATTTCTTGGGCATACAAAACAATTCTGGTTTTGTTTTATCCATTCAGTAAATAAACATATCTTAATTTAAACCTTAGAGGCTGACAGCAATGGTTTAGCTTTGTGCCTCCTTTTCTCAGTTGTACAAATATTTATGTTTTTGAGTCAACATATACTCTGAGGTGAGCTTATTTTGGCCTGTTAAGTTTGGATGTTTTGAGCATTTACAGGCTCAGGATGATAATGGCTATATGACCACGCTACACCTTCCAGGACAAATTGCTCTACTTCTTAGACTGAAATCAATGAGCCTTCTGTTCTATGCTCATTTCACTAACTTGCAGAGAAATGAAGGAAAAAGAGCTAATAGGACCATAGCTGTATTTCTGGGATTTAAGTGAGTGAGGTGTTTTCCTTACATGTTAATTCCATGCTCTTGATTTCAGAATAAATACCTTACTGTAGAACTCTTCCCTATTCTCTGTACTGCTGGAGAGACATGACCTTAAGTCTGGTTAATATGGACAGGAAGAAATGAGGATGACATTATTCTTCCACCCTTGCTTTGGAGATAGCACACAACAGCCAACAAACTGAGAATTTCCCCTCACAACCCAGATGATACTCTGAAGGGCCGCTTTATGAATGGAATAACTACCAGCCTGAGCACAAAAAAAACCCACTGAGATATCCTCTGCTTGTGTACAACAGAGACTCCCTGCAGACAAGCAAAAAACCCTATTCTTGACACGCCATTACTCCTTGTAATTTAGCAACAAATAAAAGCAGGGCATGGGCAGGGAGCTGTGCTCCTCTTGGGCTATCTCTGGAGATCTTCTACCCTGGCTTTGTTCGCTGTTTGACGCTCCTTAAAGGTGAACAACAGTGCAAACCATAGGTGTCTGAGCAAGCAGAAGAAAGGATTTTCAACCTGGGCAAGAGGAAAAAACCTTGGCACTTTGGTTATAGTGAAGTAGCTAGAACTGAACAAGAAATATTTCTTTTTGTTGTCAATTTTGTTTGACGTCACAAAGGAAGAGCCTGGACATTCTCCTGGTTGAAGCTGTGGGGACTGGAAAAGAAAAGGGGAAGTATTCAGGAGTTGACAGACAGCTGTATTCAAGGCCAGTAACTAACAGGTCTCTGGTTTTGCCTCCATAGCTTGAGACATCATCTCTGTCAAAAAACACAGGGGTAAAGTCTTTTAAGAATGCTTGGGGCGTTAGTCTCCACCGCTAATGAACACAGAAACAATTTGTGATTATTTTCAAGCTTACTTCAGAGATTTTTTTAAAAGCATATTTACATGCTCAGCCACCTAAAACAACACAGACCCATGGCAACCAAGGTGGTGGAAAATCTGTTTTTTGCCAACAGCTTTTGAAACTGCGTGTTCCACTGTTCCAAGCCGGATATCTAGTAGCAGCTATGAGACTCCACTGCAAGAGGATCATAAATAGCCTAGAGGCATCTGTATTAAAATATTTACTATTTTGCCTATTTTATATATATATTAGTTAATGTAATCATTAGTCCAGCTCCTCAGGAACTGTGTTGCAAAAAGCCGTTTGCAATTTGTTTTTATAGTACTATAATATATTTACTAATCTACACCTTTAAGAACTCTTAAAAACTGTTATTTCTAGTAAGTATTAACACTAAGATTTGACTAAAAAGGTTACTTCCCCAAATGTTTTCTGAAAAATATTTTTGGCATAAAAGGTCATGGTATAATCTTTCGAATTTTTACAGAAAGGATCAGAATATCTCAATTTCAACTGCTAAGTAGCTTTACACAAAATACCTTTAGCAGGTACACAGTCAGGCATAAATCCAGAGCAGGCTCTCTGCCTAGTAATTCTTTTAGGTTTAAAATGGTTTGGAGAAAAAACAGTCAAGCTCCCAAATCCACAACTTCGTGTCCTGTCCTACTCTGTACAGCCGGTCCTTAAAATTCCTTTAACCCTCCAAATAAGGAGTTCGCTATTTTGTGTACAGCCCAGGAATTATCCTACAGAAAAAAAGAAGGGTCGCACAGTCCTTTCTGTTGACCACCAGTGGCCTTGTTACATCCATTCTCCCTTCCCCTATCTAATCAGGGGAGGGACTGAGCCTGCGTAAGAAATGCACGTGAATGTCTAGTACCAAACATTCACATATCTTATAGCAACAAAGTATAAGCTTTAACAGTGTAATGAAAATAGCTTGATTTTTTTTTTAGTCTTGATTAGTGAGAAGTTTTCAGTAATTTGTTGTTATATCATTGGAAATAAATTACTATGGGAAAAAATACCAAAAACATCCATTGGGAAGACGACAAAGAATGCCTCAGAGAACTTAAATACCATGGAAGAAGTACAGAAAGAAAATTTCACTAATCAAAAAGCACTTTACCTTTTCTGCAGAAAGGCCTAGCTTTCCAAAATCATCAATGCTTTTTACAAATGAGGGGAACTGGGCTATAATACTTCAAAATTCACATTCCAGGTATGAAAAGAGAGATGTCAGAACCAATGCTGTTTCATCACCAGTCTGATTTTTGGATTTTGGCTTTTTTTGAAAAGCTGTTCAGCCAATCCCTATTTCAATTGTATACCTACCTATAAGTGAACATCTACTATTCCATTTTGTGGTTAGCACAGGTAGCTGTTTTTAACTATATTGACTATAATTGCTGCCCAATTTCAAAAATGGAGGTAATCAACTACTTTGCAGCAGAGTGAAGCTATCGCTGTGTTCAACACTCATGACAAACCGTGCCAAGTTCTCTTATTTCCACAAAGTTTCAAAATCTTGAAGTTGTTTTAAAAACTGATATAAATAGTACACAACAAATCTGCTTCAAATGTTTAAACAAATGAATACATTTTTACACTTACTGAACTGAAGTTACAACAAAAGTAAAACCACTAAAGTTAAGTTTGATGGTAACATTTAAAAACATGCTAGATCTGGACTGCTTCAGTTATCCTGACCACTGCCATTATTTGGAGACATAGAAGGGAAAACCATCAAAAGAGTGCAAGAAATATTTATAAGTCAGTGCAAAATCACAAATAAATCATCTCTCACAACAAAAGAAGCCATTCACAAAAAAGCCAAGCAAGAGGTCAGATTTTCATTGTGGCTCACCAAGTTACATGGATGCTGTAATTATATGGATAAATCTAGACTCCCTTTTTCCTCTCACTTCTGTAAACCAAAATGATACTCTTCACTTATGCTGAGGTAACAGCTTTTACTGATGGGGTTGTACCTATTACTAAAAGAAAAAATTCAGGAAACAAACAGCAGGTTATGGATAAAAAGAGTGGATGAGAGAATATGACCCAAAAAATTATAATGAGTTTGACTGCCTTGCCAAAGAAACATTTTGTTGGAATGCAAGTACAATTGATGTTTAGAAATTAATGGGGTTTTGGAAAGTGAAATCTGTTATATGCGAGATGATAATGATAACACTGGGATACAAAACAAGAATGTAGTTGGAGTGTGAAAAGTAAACACTAAGTGACAGAAAGCAGTTTCAAAATCCAGCGAGGTAACAGAAAATTCATAATGCATTTGCAATATATTAATACAAAATCACCTACAATATACCTGTCAAATATATACTTTTCATTCCTGTGTAGAAATAAGATTATTAAATCCTTACTACAGTAAAATAGAAACTTCACTGATTGCCAAAGTAACAGAAGTCGAGCCCCCTGCATTTGCCTGCCCACAGCAATAGCACTTTTGTCAGAAGCACAGGTAATGATCTTGAGTTACGCACAAAAGCGGGCTCTGTTAGGGCAACGGACAAAGGCAAACGACTGCAAAGCAAGAGGACTCAACTTCAATTTAACTGTCCTGTAAGGTACATACTAATTAGCTGCAAAGCTATGAAATCCTAGCTAGCATGTTAAGTCTGCTACATGACAGTATAATTTGACTTCTTAAAGGATTATGCAAATTACAACTCATCATTCCATTACACGACTGAAAAAAAGTGACAGCTAATTTATACATATCACACCTTTCAAATCCCTAAGATGTGAAGCACCTGTGCAATACATTTTACCTAGATTTTCTAGTGTATACATTCTTGTTTATTGCACTGTACAGAAGCATATCTAAGAGATTTAGTAAAGTCATAGGGTTTTTTATTTGCTTTTTAGCTTTTAGAGCACAATCCCAAAGAATTAAACAACATATTTCTGTCCCTGCTGTAGAGATTTTGCACGCAAGCAGAAGTGTACGGTTTCAACACACGTGTAATTTCTGAATAGCGGGAGAGCACGAGCACTAAATGCACGAGCTAGAGGCAAGACTCACACAGATTTCAACATACTTCTGGTAGGTAGATTCACAGTAGATTCCGTCATATCGGTAGATTTTCCTACATTCTGATTGGTTGGGCAGAGGATGCTGGACAGTTATTCTGTAGAGGCATCAAAAACAGATAGACATGACTAGAGGTTCTCTACAGGTAACTGTAATGCAGGACAAATCAGTATGTTGAAATTGATTTTTTTTTAATCTTACTTTTAAATTAAACACCTTTCTGATCTCTTTAAATCAACTGCCTTGTGCACATAACATCCAGAGTTTCCACTTTTCAAAATTTGCACTGAGAGTAAACTAAACTTCAGTTCTCCACAAGAATGGTATTTTTTTTTCCCCATCAAATAAAAGTGGAAGAGGTAAAGCATTTTATGAACCAAATTGATACTTCACATAGTTTGCGTACATACAACAGCACTTACAAATTGATTATTTGTTGTTTACTGTTGCAATCCTTCCTCAGAGAGAACATCCACTTATAGCAGGCGGAGTTTGTCCAGACAAAGACCAAATAACCCTCCAATTTAAAATGTCAACAGCAATTCTTACATTTGCACAGAATGAGGATGTTGTGGCATTATGAGGACTGTGATTGAAGGTGCTCAGCACCATCTGAATAATGCCATATGTTCTCAGATGGACTGAAAGAAAATGAAGTGATTGGCAGCAATCAGGAGGTGCGCAGCATCTTGTAAAATCAGGCCCTAAAAGATTTGTCAATCATTCTATTATTCATCCCTCCCCAACTCCCCGTTAGCAGAAAATATAATTTGGCTATAAAAATTCAATGTTGTTTTTAAAATATACTTGGGAATTGCACACAAAACAGTACCCACTAATTTTCTTTTTTTTTTTTTCCCCCCCTCCCTCTTCTCTGGAGTAAACACACATTTTAGATTCTTTTGTATCTTCTACAAATTAATACCTTTGTCCCTTTAATAAAATGGTAGTTCACTAGAGTAAGTATAAATTATTTGAGAAATTTTACAAATTTTTCAATGTAGAATTTTAGGCTGTGATTTTTTTAAAAAGTAAGTATTCTTGTCAATATAGAATAATTTATTATTATTATTTTTACACTACTACATCTACACAGCTCTAAGCTAGTCTTCTTTTTTAAAATCACACATGTATTTCAACAGTAATTTGAGACTGGAGGTTTGAGAAAAAAAAAAATTAGTAGCATTATCCAGCAACAAGCTTTACAGGAAAATGGGAAGCTATGTACTGTGGAAACTGAGGGCCTTCCTCAATAAGATCACATCTACAGCGTGTGGCAAACACACACTATTTCATGTCTTAACAGCCCTGGTCTGTTGCTCATTTAAATTGGAAACCCGGTCTGAGGATGCCTCAGCACTGGTTTTGGCCCATGGGAACCCATATGCAGGAGGGAGGAGAAAGCTGTGTGGTGAAGGCAGGACCAAACACCTCCAAACCCTGGGGTATTCCTACATTCATCAATTAAGGCATAGCTTGAGAGACTTATTTATTGTGATACCCTGGGCCTTTCAGTTAGATGCCTAAGCACCATACACAGTGTACGAGGAAAGCTAAGTATCTTAAAATGGGACCTGTAACACAAGAGCTATCTGCACAGAGCCACGCAAGCTAGTAAAAAAGAAATCCAGAAGAGGAGGAGAATTTCTTTTATGTTGTTTGTGCCCAAGACACACAAACACTTCACTTTGGGTCACCCAGAAATGCCTAGAGCAAAGTGAATTCAAGCCTAAAAACTCTTCAATGCACTGTCACATTGGCTGACCCATGCTCCAACTTGACCTCCCTCACTGCCTTTTTTTAAAACAAAAAAACAAAAAAACAAAACCAAAAAAAAACCACAGCCAAAAAACCACAAAACTATAAGAGATGCCTGGTTTTACACATCTTCAAAGACATGAAAGAATTAGTTTCTCCATGCCTTTCAGCCAGAGGAGGTTCAAATGTATATCCCCCACAGCTCTAAAGATTACCACAGAATCCTTGATAACAGCTATTCTAAAGCAAGGGACATGTTAACTCCTCCTGCTAAAACAACGGTACTATTAAAAATGAGGATTCATTGGATGAAAAAAAAAAAATAAAAAAAAGAGCCAGTGAGA